>NW_026126711.1:0-273269 GCF_943737965.1 Phodopus roborovskii
GTGAATGCACTTGCTGTTCTCCTTCATGAGGAAACGGTTCTATGTTAGAGAAGGTGAAGTGCAGTAGGGTTGGAGAGAGGATGGTGGGACCCATGAAGTAAGTGTTGTATAGATCCCTCTGTTTTTCCAAATGTGGATCAGATACAGCCAACACATGCTTTCAATCCCAACATTGAGGAGGCTGAACCAGAAGGGCTATTATGTGTGAAGCATCCCTGGGATACACACTAAGTGTAAAAATCTAAACTTAAACACAGCAACGCTTTGTCTTAGAACAAGTGAGCAAACTAACACTCCAGGTGGAACATAATAATGAGATGGATACTCCATTCTAAGGTGACCTCCTTCCCCTCATTTGCAATCCCACATTATGCCTATTGACTCTGTGGGCATTCATTTACATCCTCAGTGAGGACACTCACAGGAAAGCTAAACAGGCAGGAAGTTAAAATACTGGCTTAGCTGGGAATGGTTGGAACATATATGATTTCCAGAATACAAACCTCAGAAGACCCAGGGCTATGAGAGGTCAATTTGAAGCTGGGCCAAGGTGGAACATGCCTTTAACAATTGCAAGCAGAAGAAATATGCAGGCCGATGCCTGTGAATTCCAGGGTAACTTAGTCTACAGAAAATTTCAGGACATTAGAGAAACTGATTCAAAGAGCATGAAAGAATGAATTATGAATGGGATAAGTCTACTTTGAATTAATAATTGATTGAGGTTTCTATTTGGTAAGGAAAAAGTGGAAAACTGGAAGCAATCAGAATCCAGTGACGTTAATGTCAACATACAAGGAGTATCGCTCCAAAGTTGCAGCTGGCCAACATGCCCTTGTGAAGGGGAGTTCGTTTGCTAAACTTGGAAGATGTTCATTTACAAACAAAATGATTCTTCTGCTCGTTAATGTTTGTCTTAATGTTTACTATTACGTGTAATGACACCATGTCCATGGCAAGTCCAATAAGGAAAACCATACAGTGGATGGGCTGACATACATTTTGGACATCAATCCATTAGCAGTATTGTAAGAATCATGGCGGGGTGCAAGCAGACAAGGCGCTGCAGGATCCTGAGCCTAATGCATTTTGCAGGCACAGGAAACCAATCTAACACAACAGGCAGTATCCTGAGCACAAGAAGGCTTAAACCAACTAACCCCCCTCCATTGACACACATTCTGTAACAAGGCCAACCCCCACAAACAAAAGATTCCCCAAAATGGTGCCACTTCCTTCGTGATTATGGGCACAAATATATTCAAACTACCACAGTGCTAATTTAGGAACTTGAGTCTAGGATCACCTGGATGATGTGCATTCCAATGGGAAACCATCTTGATTACTTTAATTGATCTGGGAAGACCTGCCCATTTTGGTTTACCTCTTCCCTGCGCCCTGCAGGACTGCAGACAAGGAGAAATAGTTCTGAGCAGTGGTTTAATCTTTCTCTGTTTCCTGATTGTGGTGTAATAGACCAGCACCCTCCAGCTCCTGAGTAGCTCTGACATTCCCTCAGCCTACACTCCTAGTCACAAATGGTGAGAGCTGGTTTAGAACTTCCAGTGCTATTGCCTCAAGCCCCTTTGTATTCCATTTAGAATACTCAGGCAAGGCTGAGGTGGGATCTCCTTTTTAACCAGATTTTAACAAATATCCTTGATGTCAACAACCATCCTACCACCTACTCTTATTTAATTGTCTATTTCCATCATTTCCTTCTGTAGTGTTGTCTGCTGACACACTACACTAAGTGGTCTCTGTGTCTGAGGGTCTAAGGAAATCTACCTCTGACTTCAGAACTATGAATGAAGTCAAATCAGAAGCTGAAGATTTAATTCATTCCCTCTTTTAAAGAAGGGTCAAATCTTGCTGCTTTGCTCTCTCTCTCTCTCTCTCTCTCTCTCTCTCTCTCTGTGTGTGTGTGTGTGTGTTTGTGTGTGTGTGTGTGTGTCTCTCTCTCTGTGTGTGTGTGTGTCTTTCATACACACTTAAGCACCCTAAAGTTGCTCAGATATACAGGGTGAGGAGAGGTACACATTTTATGTGCAAAGAAACACACAGAGTATACAGTTCTGTGATGGTCACTTTTACTATCCAAGCTTGACACAGACAAGAGTTTCCTGTGAGCAAGGAAAAACTGACAAAAATGTCCCCCAACAGATTTTCCTTTTGGCAAGAATGTAGACCATTTTTTTCATTAATGATTAACATTGGTGGGTCCATACCACAAGGAATGGTGACATCACTGCACTGCTGGTCCTTGTTTCTATAAGAAAGCAGGCTGAACAGTGTTGCCAAGTAAGCCAGTAAGAGGTATTCCTCCAGATTTCCACATCAGTTTCTGCCTTGAGTTCTTGCATTAGCTTCCCTTAAAGAGGGGCTCTAAATTGAAAGATCTTTCATGCTTAATTTTGGCTTTGGCAGTGTTTTCTATATTTTTTTCACAGCAATAGGATCTGTAAGGCATTGCTGTCCATTGTCCAATTCAAATTATCTATTACCCTGTTAAGTACAGATTTGGGAACTTCGTGGTTTTTGTTGTTTTATGACCATTCATTTTATTTTTATTATTCAGGCTTTAATGGCCCTCTGTCTTCATAAGCTTCTCAATGTGCCAATCATAGTGAAACTTACCCTGCATATTAATGAATGCTTAGTTTCTTTGAAATTAGATCTGTAAACCTCACCAGTTTGTGGAGATCTGGGAACAAATGTATTGGCTTTGCATTTGTGCACTTTTCTCAGATTCAGGAATAAACTTGATGGCTGTACAAGTCTCTCAGCTCGCAGAAGCAGACAGTCAAAATGCACCAGCTGTTGGTATGAATGTGCAGTCTTTGAGTATAAACCTTACAGTTTATACTCATCAAGGTAGACTGATGCTCATTTTCCTGAGAAACCATCATACTGGCTTCCTAGTTGGTTGTATAAGCTTTCAGTCCCACCAGCAATGAAGGAGTGCTCCACTTCTCCAAATCCTCTCCAACAAAAAAAATGTCGTTGGTCTTTTTTTATTTAAGCCATTCTGACAGGTGTAAGATGGTATCTCAGAGTGGTTTTGATTTGCATTTTCCTGATGCAAATATAAAACCACCTGCATGCTAAAACCATCCCCCTCTTTCTGTTCTGACTTCCTAGTGATAGACATTGTTTTTTGCAGTGATTATGTACTGGATTCCTCAACCTTTCTATACTCAAATTTCAGTTCCTACAGGACCACTCTTTCCACCATGCTTCTTCCTTCTCTTCTAATTTCATTTTTCTTTCATGTGTATTTTTTCTGGTTGTTTGTACATGAACCAAATGCATGTCTTGTGTCGATGGAGTTCAGAAGAGATTTTCAGTTCACCTGGAACTGGAGTTATAGATTGTTCTTATGCTACACATGATATCTGGGTGTTGATTCTAGGTCTTTGAAAGATCAGCCAGTGCTCTTAACTGCTGAAACATCTTTCTTGTCCCTGCTCTTTACTATGATAGAAGTATTACAAGAAAAGTGAGTTCTTCCCTAGACATTAAGAAGAGCTCTTCACATGAATATTTTCTTTATTTACAACAGTGTAACTAATTGTTTGAGCATTTTGATCATATTCACACCTCATCATTAACTCCACTCTCACCTCCCTACATAAACAACTTGAAGATTTCATCTTCTTCTTATTCCTCCTCTTCCTCTTTCTTCTTCTTCTCTTTCTCCTTCCCTCCTACTCCTCCTCCTCCTCCTCCTTCTCCCATTCATCATGTCTACACTGTATGAGCAACTAGTATTGAGAATGACATCTGCCCTTGACTTTGGTTAAAGAGCATTCATGTCATTGAAGAGAACTGACCCTCTCGTAGCAGCCAATAACTCTCATCTAGGGATTGGATTTTGTGCCTACCTCACTGCTCCATGCTAGGGTTTTGTGTTATTTGAGCTTGAATAGTTCTTATTCACATTTTCACAATTGCTGTGATTTCAAATGTACAAGATCCCTGCTGAATCTGGAAAATTCTTTTCTTCATGTGATCTATCACCTCTACCTCTTACATTGTTTTCTGCACCCTACTCCAAGAAGACCCCAGAGGCTTGGGGGCATAGGGGTGTGATAGGTATATCCAGGGAGATATGTGTTAATTGTTCATTTTATTATCATACCGAATTAGCCCTTTTTCATTTACGATGGGCTCTGTGGAATAGATCTTGCTAGAAGTCTGCTGTCTGTCTTGCCTCACTATCATTCAGACACTTCCCTGTGTTTTTAAACAGTTGCTGAGTTAATACAAACAAATTAGACTTCAATCTGCAAGCCTATTTACTTAAAAGTAAAATTTGTAGAAAATTTTAATGGATGCCAAATGTTTGAGCGAAGCCTGCCTGTTTAGATGGTGCTGAGTTTACCTGACATGGAATAAATTTAGATTGATCCATACTCTACTGCATGCCTTCTGAACATGCAAGAACAACCTACATTAGACGCACCACCAACTCAGAGTAAAATGGCCTAAGTTGCATTTCTAATAGCTTCTTTCATAGGATTGGCTTACTGCCTGCAAGTTTTGAAGGACTCCACAAACAATGAACTTGTGTCTAATCACAGCACACAACTTTCTGTGAGTGTGACCCTGAATTTCCCTCCTCCTAATTAGAAATTTCAGAATGTGAACCAGGGAAGTCCCATAATTGCATAATGCCTTCTTTAGTACACAACTTAGAAACTGTACTCATGATCTCCTCTTCCTGTAGCCCTGGATAATTAATGCAAGAAGCTGAGCCTGATCTCAGAACATTTAAGATCCACAAGAATGCAGGAGTGCAGGTTCACAGTCTCAATCTCTCCTTAACCGCTCCCCTCCTGCTTTTGTGCCTATGGGAAGAACTAAAGAAGTGGAGGGGACAGCTAAACCACAATTATTGAGGGCTGCCTTAAAGCCAACCTACCAATAGAGTTGTCTGAGTGTTTCAAGTAGTCTCTGTGGGGTTACAATCAGAACCAGATGATCAGCCCCAAGTCCATATCTGAGGAGGAGAGAAAATGAGGGAAAGTTTAGTTATCGACAATAAAGAAAAGTCAGAAAGACAGAATAAAGGTAGGGGAGTATCCATCAGTCTATACTGAAATGTCTCTAGTTTCTTGTTCAACACTCTTATATACCTTAACCAAAAGGGAACACAGTATCAAGTATATTGATCTAACAGCCTTTTCCTACACACTTATTCTAAGGGGTCAGTACCCACAGTTTATCTACAAACTTTGTTCTCTAGCCTTGAAGTCAGGAGTAGCCACACCTCAGATTCATAATTCTCCTTCCTAGCACTCGGAGGTGCCAAAAACATATTCAACAAAATCATTGAGGAAAATTTTCCCAATCTGAAGAAGGACATGCCCATGAAGGTACAAGAAGCATACTGAACACCAAACAGTCTGGACCATAGAAAAAAGAACACTAGACATGTAATAATCAAAACATCTAACATACAGAATAGAGAAAGAATATTAAGAGCAGTAAAGGAAAAATACAGGTAACATATAAAGCAGACCTGATTTCTCCAAGGAAACTCTCAAGGCCAGAAGGTCCTGGATAGATATTCTACAAGTAGTAAGATTTCACAGATGTCAGCCCACGCTACAATAACCTTCAAAACTCTCAATCACTACATATGGAGAAAACAAGATATTTAATGACTAAGCCAGATATTCACAGTACATATCTACAAATGCATCCCTACAGAAAGTTCTGTAAGGAAACCTCCAACCCAAGGAAATTAACTAAGATCACAAAGACACAGGCAACAGATAATCCCACTTCAGGAGAATCCAAAGGACTGTGAAAGGAAAATACTAAACTTTATATGGACAAACAAATGATCCAGGATAGGCAAACCAACCCTTTACCATAAAGGAACTTCAGGAGGCATCACCATCCTAGATTTCAAGCTCTACTATAGTGCTATAGTCCTCAAAAGCAACTTGGCATTGGCCCAAAAATAGACAGGTGGATTTGAATCGAAAAATCCTGATATTAACCCAAACACCTATAAACACCTGATATTTGACAAAAAGAGATAAAAGTATACAATGGAAGGAGGAAAGCATCTTCAACAAATGGTGCTGGCACAACTGGATGATGATGTGTAGGAGACTGCAGTAGACCAATGTCTATCACCACTAACAAAACTCAAGTCCAAATGGATCAATGAACTTTACATAAATCCAGCCACACTCAACCTCTTAGAAGGGAAAGTGGGAGGTACCCTTGAACAAATTGGTAGAGGAAAGTGCTTCCTGAACATAACTTCAGTAGCACAGACACTGAAATCGATAATTGATAAATGGGACCTCCTCAAACTGATAAGCTTCTGTAAGGTAAAGGACACAGTTGATGAGACTAAACAACAGCCCACAGACTGGGAAAAGATCTTCACCAACACGACACCTGACAGAGGGCTGATCTACAAAATATACAAATATCTCAAGAAACTAGTCACCAAAACTCCAAATAATTCTTTTAAAAAATTGGGGTAAAGAAATGAATAGAGAATGCTCAATAGTGGAATCCAAAATGGCTGAAAGACATTTAAGAATGTGTTCAACATCCTTAGCCATCAGAGAAATGCAAATCAAACAACTCTGAGATACCATCTTACTCCTGTCACAATGACTAAAATTAAAAAACACCAATAACAACTTATTCTGGAGAAGTTGTGGAGAAAGGGGAACACTCCTCCACTGATAGTGGGAGTGCAAACTTGGAAAGCCATTTTGGAGTTCAGTTTCTTGGTTCTTCAGGAAAATGGGAATCATTCTACCACAGGTGCTAAAAATTGCCGTCTTAGGCAACAGGGATATATACTCAACTATGTTCATAGCAGCATTATTTGTAATAGCAAGAACCTGGAAGAATCCTAGATGACCCCAAGTGAAGAATGGAGAAGAATATGTGGCACATTTTCACAATGGAATACTATTCAGTGGGAAAAAAAACAATGGAATCTTGATATTCCCAGGCAAATGGGTGGAATTTGAAATAACCATCCTGAGTGAGTTAACCCGTTCACATAAAGGGGAACAAGGAATGTGCTCACTCATATATGATTTTTGACATAGAGCAAAGGATCACTAGCCTTAGGAGAAACCTCAGAGATTCATACAGGTTCCCTCATATGGGGGGGAAAGATACAAGATCTCCTGAGTATATTGCAAGCACATAGGGGGAACAGTAAGTGGACAGGGACTTAGGAGAATTAGAAGGGGAGAAAAGGAGAAATTGTAGGATCAGGTATATTGAGTCAGGGGATGGACAGATGAGAGAGATAGAGAGAGACAGAGAGAGAGAAGAAAAAGAGATACCATAATAGAGGGAGTCATTATAGTTTTGAAGAGAAAACTGACTCTAGAGAAATGTCCAAAGACCTACAAAGGATGTCCCCAACTAAAAATCTGAACAACAGTGAAAATGCTAATGTAAATTCTCTTCCCTGATAATGAGATTGATAACTAATTTATATGGCATCATAGAGCCCTCATATAGTAGCTGATGGAAAGAGAAGCAGACACCCACAGCTAAACACTGAGCCAAACTGTTGGATTCCGGGAGAGGAAAGGGAGGAGTGATAAGAAAAGGGATCATTACTAGGCTACAGAAACCCACAGAGACAGCTGACCTGAACAAGGTGGAGCTCATGGACCTTGAGACTGATAGGTGGGAAACCAGCATTGTACCAACACAGACCCCCCTGAACGTGGGTCTCAGTTGAAAGGCTTAGGCAGTCTAAGGGACCTCTGAGAGTGGTACCAAGATGTATCCCGGGTGCGCAAAAACGACTTTTGGATCACATTCCCCATTGAGGAATATTCCTTTAGACGCAGGAGGGAGGGCCCCAGTCCTCACTCCAAATGACTTGACAGATTTTGGTAATCTCTCCTGGAAACATATCAGTCTCCCTATGGAGTGATGGGTTTTGGAAGGAATTGGGGGTGTGGAATGTGATGTGGGTAAGGGGGCATGGGAGGGAGGGAGAGGGAAACTGGGATTGAGATATATATATATATATATATATATATATATATATATATATATATATATATATATGAGAGCCACAGGCGATTTACAGCAGAGATTTGGATGGTGGTGAGTGGGGATTGAGCTAGCACTGGAACCTCCAGTCTGTGAATATAGCTGAGATAGTGTGTGTGTGGGTACACAGACTGAGTGTTCTCTGACATTCTCAGCCCCCAAGTGTAACTGAGTTAGGTTTTCATCTCTCTCTCTGTCTCTCTTTCCCCCTGCCGTTCTTTTTGTTGTTGTGTTTATTTTGAGACAGGATTTCTCTTTGTAACAGCCTAGGATATCCTAGAATTTTCTTGGTAGAAGAGGCTAGCTTGAACTCACTAAGACTAGCCTACCTCTGCCTCCTGTCGGCTGGGATTAAAGGTTTGTACCACCACCTGGCAGCACTTTGGTATTTTGTTACGTTGTCTATCTCATTTCTTAAAAAGAAAACGGGGCGGGGGGCATTGTTGTCCCTACTATCTTTTATTTAAAATGCTTTTTTTTAACTGAATGTTTCCATGTATGCCTTCATGAATTTATGTTTGGCATGTACATGCAAAGGTACATAGAAGTCAGAAAATGTTGTTGGATCCCCTGGAACTAGAGTTACACTTAGTTGTAACACACTCAGTGCTGTGGATGCTGAAAATTTAACTTGGGTTTTCTGAAAGAACAGTAAGTGCTCTTAACCATGGAGTCATCTCTCCAACTCTCATCGCTGTTATCTTAATAACAAGACATGGTAAATTCAGGATACCTAGTTTGCAGGCATTAGCCCATGGCACTCTTACTTCAAGACATGCTGAGACAGACATGTCCTGGTGGGATGATCAGTGAAATTTCTTTTAAGGACAGCTTGAAGAAATGATGGCCTTTGAGGTGACCTACAAGTGCCTGATGATACCAGCCTGTGCACATTCACTAAACACCTGCTAGCCTTTTTCTAACCGCTGAGAATCTGACAGATTTCTCAGTGTTCAAAACCTCTGAATTTACAAGGCAGGTCATGAAACACCTAAACCCCTGCCATGTGGGCTTTGTTTAGAGGTGACTTTGGGCCAGACAAGCACCCCACCCTGTGTGTGGCCACAGTTATCTTGGGGATCTAGGGGACATACATACAATGGCAAACTATGATTGTTCAGTCATCCATTCAAAAACATGAAACAAGACTGAGAAAATATAATGAATATCTACTTGTACTTGACTCTGTTTCCATCCTTTTCCTCATAGACTTCCTGTCTTTATCTTTCTCTGTGCTGGGGGTAGAACTGTGAGTCTTGCCACATTCCCAACCTTAGGTTTTTAGAGACAGCATCTCATTATGTAGCTCAGGCTGGCCTTGAATGCATGCCACACACCAAAGCCTTTCAGAGCTGAATGATTTGTGAAGGCTGTGGTAAAGAAAGAATATAGGATCCTTTGAAAGAATCACCAGACAAGAATTGACCCTTAGCTATGTCTCAGCTAGACAGGTATCTTAAAGAATGGGGCCCTACTTAATATCAAGGCTTTTGAAACTCTGACTTTGGGCAAGCCAACACCCAGATCCACTCAAGGCTTTTATAAATTACATGATGAGAGGTTGTTTGGTTACTGCAGTTACCTGATGTGTTGTGGTTTTGTGATATCAGCCTGAACAGGTGAAGATGTAGACCCATGGAAGGAAGACATCCCAGGCTCATGTCTGCAACCAAGGTGAAGTACAGTGACCAGTCACTCTGGTTGGTTCAAGACACTGGCAACCCTAATCAGTGCAGCAGCTTCATGTGATCCAAAGTATAAAAGGAAGCCTGGATGAGGAGAGTAGAGAAGGCACAGAGCCAGGTGTGATGACTTAGTAGCATTTGAGGGATAAGCACCACCTTTCTGTACCCCACAGGGAAGCCTCTGAACATGGCAGCAGCTGAGACTGCATAAGAAAGGAAAAGAGAAGCATAGTACTGAGCTGCCACAAGATTACACAAGATTCAGCTTCAGCTGCCCTACTCCAGGAGCCCCTGTGCCTCTCTGCCTCCATTATTTAAGGCTATGCTTAGTCTCAATTAACACAGTCAAGGAGGGTCTGCCACTATAAAAAGCTCCTAGAAAGGGGCACAAGCTGCTATCAGGGCCTACACAGAGCAAAATAAGGTCAAGTGTGTGGACGATAAGCATCTGTTACATTAATTAGGCTGCTGGATATTAGAACATTGGATGGTTATAGCAGTCTATCAATCCTGTAGGAAACACAGGTAGTAGTGCTAAGCTGGCAGGGGTATCTGACTGGCAGAAAATAGCCTTGGTTCTTTCTTGTTCATGGGGTTTAGAATCAGGGTGAGTTTCATTTCTGAAGATACAAATGATTGGGGGAGGGAAGTCCAGCCATGTGACCCACGTGCTGTTGCCTTAGCTCTAGGTAGATGGGTCTGTGTAATCAGATAGCCAATGAACTGCCAGTGTGGATTTCTAAGGGCTAGCTGGAGTTTTCTATGGCAGCAACAGCCTTTGAAAGTGTCTGGTCCCTGGTTTGGAAGACAGTGCTAGAGATCCACAACTCTGGATGAAGCCACATATAACATCTTTATGCCTTACATATTTCACTCATAATTTTCATTTTAAAAATGACCCTGAGGTATTAGGAAGATGATGGTGGCTTGTGTAATGCCCAAAAGAAAAAAAGAAAAACAAGACAGACAAGGAAACACCTTCTGGTACTCAGCTGTGCCAACCTTGCCCCTGATATTTGGGACCTAACAGTCTTCTCCTGCCTCCCTTCCCACTTCCCTGTTCTCTGAGCCTTTGCTTGCAGGCCTGTCTCCACCTGTTTAGTGGTTTTAGCACTAGGCCCCAGCTTCTCCATCTAACCAGCCTACAATGCATGTGTGCCATAGTTAGCTCATCTTCTTTGGGCCACCCACCTGTGAGTACATAGATGTTCGAAGAGGCAGAGGCTGCTTCTGAAATCTTGCTCATGGGTGGTATTTTCATGACTCATAACTTCCTGAGAGGCCATGGTGAAACATGCTTATATTATGCCTATAAGGCTCGCATTTGGGAGGCTGAGGCAGAGAGATCTGGTATTGTCTAACCAGCCTGATCTATCAGGGTTGAGATTCCATTGTAAGGAAAAAAATAAAAACCAATCAACCTAGCAACAAAGGAAATCTTTTTAGAAAGAGTGGGAATATAGGTCATCGGTACAGTATTCATCTTGCAGGTTCAAGGGTGGGTTTTAGTTCCCAGTGTTGCAACCATGTTTGTGTGCCTCTGCATTGGCTGGTTATGTGTGTCAACTTAACACAAGATAGTCATTGGAGAGGAATGGGACTTGGCTGATGAAATGCCTCCTTGAAATCTGGCTCTAAAGCATTTTCTCAGTTAGGATCAATGAGGGAGGGTCCACTCCTTTGTGGGTGGTGCCATGCCTGGGCTTGTTGCCTAGAGTTCTGTAAGAAAAGAAGGCAGTAAACAGCACCTTCATGGTGTCTGCATCAGCACCTGCCTGCAGGTACCTGCCCTATTTGAGTTCCTGTCCTGACTTCCTTCACTGATGAATAGCAAAGTGGAAATATAGCACAAATTAACACTTCCCCTCCCCAACTTGCTTTTCCATCATGGTGTTTTGTCACAGAAAAGAAACCTTAACTAAAACAGCCTCCAAAGCTATCCCTGGTCTAGATTTCAGATATTCCTCACAGGTCATGGCTACCTCCTCACTGGTCCTTGCCCTGGTCTCTCTGGTCTACCCCTCTACTCTTGCCCATTTTCCCAGACCACCCATAACCTAAAGCTTCCAACTGCACCTGATCAGGGTAGCCACTGCGTCATAGCCCATGCCAGTTTTCCTGTCTGCCTTACTCTAGTGTAGACATCTGACCTCACTCTTACATCAGTTCCCAGAGGACATAGGCATCTCTCTTCCCTGTCCCACTCTATAGTCACAAGGCCTCTTCTCCACTAGTTACTACTTTACTCATTGAATTGGGGAAGACCTATGAGGTGGGCAAGCAGATTCAAGGCAACCACACCCTAGTGACTGAAACACAGTTGAACCCCTGTTTTCCAGAGATCCAGGGAAGAGATATAACCAATATTTTGTAAGGTGGCAGGAGATAATAAAATAATGTTTTTTGTTTTGTTTTGTTTTGTTTTGACACACTGCAATCTTTCGGACTACGTCTTTTCTTGCTTTAAGTTTGCTGTTCTTAGTAGCCTGGGCCTTACTCTGTGATATAAGATTACTAGGGTGATGCTCACATTACCTCAGGTAACAGCTAAGCTTGCATTAAATAGCACCCCCACCTGCTTTGTATTTTGAGACAGGGTTTCTCTGTGGCTTGGAAGCTGTCCTGGAATTTACTCTTGTAGAACAGGCTGGCCATGCACTCACAGATGTCTTCCTGCCTCTGCCTCCCTGGGTTTAGAGGCCTGCACCACCACCACCTGGCCAGTAGCCTTAATCATGGTTCTTCCTAGCAGCTAATCTTGCACTTCATAGCCTTATTCATGGTTATTGTTGTACTTCTTCCAACTCCTTCTACTTCTTGATAGTGCATCTTCTGAAGCATTATAAAAAGGCTTATTGTTTATTAATATGCATATGTCTTGGCCAGGAAGTTTGAGAAAAGAGGGTGGGGATAGAGGTGAGGAATGGTTAGTCATGTTAAATGCTGGCAGGAGGAAGGTCAAATGAGATAAATATGGTCAGTCTTAGCCTTTGCAAAGATGGATCACATAAATGAGTTGGTGTTTGCTTGGTGGAGGCAGAAGCAATGTATTGTTTACAATCCATCCACCATCCCAACCAACCTGCCTCATCAGAGTCCTCATCAGTGTTCAGTCCATAGTCCAATGTCACAGCCCTCACCTCTTTTATGCTTCTGTCTCTTCATCCCTTTCTTTGTCCTCATCTTCTTCCCTTCCTCACTTCTGCCCTCCTGGGGTCTCTGCCCAATGTAGTAAAAGACAGAAATCTTTTCTGTGAATGCATATAAAGGCTGAGGCCTTTGCTCCTGAGTACTATCTGTGTCAAAATCTTGCTGGGCACAGAATGGTGAACCCTTAGGGCCCTGTCCATTCTGGATGTCTTGCTCCTCCAACACCTTTTCTTTTGAAGTCCATTTCTGTGTTTGCCTACTTATCAATTCTTGTCTTTCACAGCTCATGAGAAATTATCAAGGATGTAACTGACTCCAATTTGAATTTGTCTAGCAATCTTATTAATGATTTCTAGTTAAGACCTACAGGCCTATGAGGTTAATTAAATGGACATTTCCAATACAGTTCTAGCAGAGCCCCCTCTATTAAATTAACACTATAACATTTGAGAGATGCCTTAATCAGGTATTATAGTTAAGAAATGCAAACTAAACTAATGCTATAAACATTGAAAGTGAGCCTTTTATGTTAACTGATGGATTTGGAAAAGAAACTTCACTTTTATTCTTCAGAACCAGAAAGACTAGTCATTGGGTGATCCTTTTGGCATCCATTAAATGCTGGCTCAAGAATCTATGGTCAAATCAGACAAAAGGCCTGGAAGAGCATTAGATGCCAGCTGGAATGTGCCATCACCATATGTTGGTTACTGCAGGGCTGGGTGTCATATTAACTAACACACAGATAAGAGTTTCACTCCTGGAGTCTGACTCAGAATGGCTGAAGTGCAGCACAGGATGCACTGCTGTGACATATGCCTGTTTAATCCAGTGCAGGAAATCCAGGAGCCTGATCTCAGAGGCCATCATGCAGGCAGGTTGTCCCACTTGACAGGTGGTAGCAGTAGGGTTCGATCACTGGCCCCTTCCCACTGAAAAGCTCACTGCTGCTCAACAACTGGTACATGAACAGCTTAAGGCTGGCCATATTCTATCTAGCACTTCTCTTTGGAATACCCCCATCTTCGTTATTAAAAAGAAACCAGGAAAATGGTCACTGCTGAAGAACCTTAGAGCTGTAACTAAAACTACGGATCTCATGGGGCCCTACAACCAGGCTTCCTTCACTTGTTGCAGTACCCTTCTGGTACTTTAAAATCATAATTGACCTTAAGGACTGCTTCTTTACTATACCTTTGCATCCAGAAGACCAAAAAAACATTTTGTCTTTAGTATCACTTCTCTAAATTCTCAAGCACCCATGTGCCGGTACCAATGGTGTGTTCTTCCCCAAGTTATAGCCAATAGTCCCACACTCTGTCAGTCCTTTGTTGCCTCTGCCATTTCAATAGTTAGAGACTCATGCTCACAGATAAATATCATACATTATATGGACAATATCCTTTTATCAGAACAAAAAGGGGAAGAGGTATTATCTTGTTATAAAGAACAGTGTGATGATCTAACAAAAAGGAGAGTACAGATAGCCCCAGTAAAAGTGCAACTCAGAGATCCCTAACCTATCTAGGTTTTCAGATGTTTGAAGACACAATACCCTCTAAAAATTTCATCCTGAGATTAGACAGGCTTCGGACACTGACTGTGACTTTCAAAATTTCTTGGGAGATATTCATTGGCTATTAACTGATCTAAAAATTAACAAGGATGAATTAAAATCCCTTTATGATATTCTCCCCTGCAATTCAGACCCCACCTCGCTTCGATAGCTTTCACTGAATGTTGTAATAGTATAACCCTCATGGAACAAGTGATAGAAGCACAACAAGTCACCAGAATTTCTGGATTACTATCGCCCATTATGGTTCATCATTTGTAAAACAGCACAGGTTACCATGTCAATGTTTTGGCAGACTGCTCCAATACTATGGGTTCATTTACCAATACTTCCTAAGAGGGTGTTAAATCTCTATTTTCAGTTAATCTCAGACAAAATTGTCATGGCCAGAAAACAAGCAAAGGCCTACTTTGACAGTGATCCATACCTGATTCTTTACCCTTACACCAAAGAACAGGTTGATTGGCTCATGGGCTCTAAAGAGAGCTGGCCTATAGCCTTGGCTGACTGCATGAGGGAAATAGATAATCATTATTCCCCCAATAAATTAATTGACTTTGCCTGCTCCCAAGAGTTTATTTTCCCTAAAATTACCCTCTCGAATCTTATCTCAAGGGCGTTAACAGTGTTTACTGATGGTTTCTCCGTGGGAATAGCTGCTTATGAATGGAATAATGAAGTCACCAACTTTCAAACTGGGGCCTCATCTGCTCAATTGACAGAACTATATGCTGTCATAGCTGTCTTCACTGCATTTTCAGATCAACCAATCAACATTTATATTGACAGAGCCTATTTTGCATGATCAGTACCACTCTTAGAGACTATAGGTCAGGTTAAAAAAAAAATCTCTGAAACTGGTAATCTGTTTAGGCAGCTAATTTCTCTCATAAGAACTCGAACATTCCCTTTTATTTAAGGGCCACCCTCGTGCTCATTCAGGTCTCCCTGGATCCTTATCCAAAGGGAATAACTTAGCTGATCAAGCAAGCCGCTCTTTTTTGGCTCTGCCTTCTGATTCCTCTCAAAACACAGGCATCGAAGCAGCATTCAAAAGGCACTCCTTACATGACTTCAGTGCCCATAATACACACACACACACACACACACACACACACACACACACACACACACACGCTAGGGTGAAGTTCCCCTCTTATTGCAGAAGCCGGAGGAGCCCTTGTGACTGAGGGGGCAGGGATGCCCAGTGAGACTTGGAATCTTGAGGCATTTACAGCCTGAAATGGAAGACTAGGCAACGGTGAGTGGCAAGGCCTTTAGAAAAGATGAATGTACCTCTGTTGCTCTGGGTTAATGTCAAACAGTCTCATGTCTCTCCTCTGTTTGAGAGAGAGGCCTTTGGATTTCTTCTGCTGCTGCTTTGGCTTCTGGAGAGTGAAATATTCTAAGACTACAGCCTTGCTCTACAGATGGCTGTCAGACTCTAGTTGACTCAAGTGTTGTATTCTCTGCCTCAGGAAGGCCCTCACAAATGCCTCAGCCAGCTAGCTTTCCAGCTTCTGCTCAGAGACTTGTGGTGTGGTCCCCTGTTCTGGTCTCAGATACCAGGACCCTCATACCCCATTCCTGAGAGCCACCATCTTTGCCTAGCTTTCTGTCTGTCCAAGTGTTTGCTCCACACAACAGCCAAGGCGTAACAGGAATTCTCACGCTAACTGTGACACTACCATACTGCTGCCTGGTCAAACACTGACTTGCTGTACTGCATCTTTGAGGTTCCTCTTGGGAGCATTGAAAATCCTTTGTAATGCAATACTTCTCTAACCCTGTGCGGAAGGAAGGTTGAAAAATGGATGAGCCGGGTCATTTAGTAAGTCAGGACCACAAGACTAGACTTAAGGGAAAGGGAGCTGGGCTTTTAGGGAAACAAACCATTCTAGCACCAGGGGAAACTGCCTGGGCTTGCAGGGAGGACAAGGAGGAGGAAAGGGGACACTGAGCACCAAAGTCCTCTGTCCTTGTTTTTCAAACTTGCAGACCCCATGTGGCTGCTATTGGGGAGGTGTCCTCCACCCCCAAATGTGAGCGCATCTCGGGCATTACTCACTCTCAACAATAGCACACGCAATATTAAGTCATAAGGGTTCCTAGGAAACACAAAGTGAAACTACTTCACAGTTGCAGTCTTGTAACACTGTAGTACCACCTCCTCTCCAGTTGGGGCAGCAACAGTCTATTCTTCCCTGGACAGAAGGTACCTCACTTTGCTGTCATCTGCTGCAATCCTGTGTAGTGCTCTTTCCTGAACCTACCAGTTGGGGAATATTATTTTAAGTTGTATCTTTTTTTATGCTGAATTTGTTTAACCCTGTGAAGTTGTGTAATTGTGCTTTTCTAAAACAGGAGATGGTCTAATAAAGAGCTGAAGGACAATAGCGAGGCTGGAGAAAGGACAGGTGGGCATGGCAGGCAGACAGTATACATAGAAGGAGAATGGAGAAAGAGAGGAAGTAAGAAGCGAACAAGGGGAGGAGGGTGACATGGACCAGCCACTCACCAAGCCCAGGAGTAAGAGGGAAATAAGATGTGCAGGAGTAACAAAAGGAAAAAGCCCAGAGGCAAAATGTCATAGGAATAGTTTATAGTTAATAAAAGCTGACTATCAACTGGCCAAGCTCAGGTCAGGAATTCATATTGAAGAAGGCCCTGTGTGTGATTTGGGAGCTGGAGGTTTGTCCCACAAAAAAGTAAGAGTAAAACTCTTACTACACCTGCCTCTTTGCGGGGCTCTTTTGCACTAACCAGACAGTAAAATGAATTCTGGGACTTACTGCCAGCTTTAGGTTAACATAGCAACAGTGACTGATACTTTCTCTTTGCTAAAGTAGGGGGTAAAAATCAGAACACACAATCTTTGAGGTACTTCAAGACAGGGATAGCTAAACAGTTCATCAACATTATCAAGAGAATTTAGTTCATTTAAGTACATATGTCCCCCCCTATGGAAGGGATCACCCTCCCTGGGGAGCAGAAAGGGGATGGGATGGGGATTGGTTCAGGGGATGAGGAGGGAGTCAGGATGTGGGAACTAGGATTGACATGCTCAATAAGCTTGTTTCAAATTTAAATTAAAAAAATCATTAAAAAATGCGAATGTGGTATCACTTTCATCAGTAAGTACAATCAATTAAAGGTTTACTGACCTTTTAAAATATTCATGTCAAGGACAGTCTCTCTCTCTCTCTCTCTCTCTCTCTCTCTGTCTCTCTCTCTCTGTCTCTCTCTCTCTTTCTCTCCCTCTCTGTTTTGCTTTCTTCGAGACAGGGATTGTCTGTGTAGCCCTTCCTGTCCTTGTACTGGGACAGCCACCTGCCTCTGCCTCCCATGCTCTGGTTTGCTTAGTGCCAGTCAAGTAGTTGATTTACAATGACACATCGATTCATACACTCATAGGTGTTTGTACAATTTATTTTAGTCTCATAAACCATTCTAAGCCATTAGGAATACAGTTATTTCCTTTTATGAACATAGTAATATTGATTTTGTGTCATGCAAAAAGGACATTGCAGGGTCATAAATCATCACATCATAAGCTTAATCTGCACAGTGTTCTCTCTGCCCTCTAATGGTGCTCCAGTGCTCACTTCCACATTGGCGCCTTCCCTGACATCATCAAGCCTCTTCAGTCTCTGGCAGATATGCTTCTTGGCATTAGATCCATGGCTGTGGGAAGGGCAGCAAAGTGGCCTCCTCTGTGAGGGTGCAGTCTGTTTCTAGTGGTCACTACACTTGCTGTCTCCCCCTGGCTGCAGCAGTCTTTTTCCTGGTCAGGATAAATGAATATAGGAGGCAAGCTGTCATGGAGAGGTCTCTGGGGTGAGTGGGGATAAGGGAGGCTGAAATGAGCCTGAAATAGTGGAGGTAATGGCTGTAGGGAGGTTTAAGGAGGTTTTTGTTTGTTTGTTTGTTGTTTTAGTTTTCCATGACAGGGTTTTCCTCTTTGACAACCATGCCCTACCTGAAACTCATTCTGTAGTCCTGGTGGGCTTTAACTCAAAGATCTGCCTGCCTCTGCCTGCTGTGTGATCATATTAAACCCATCTGCCACAACCCTCTGTTATTTATTTTTAGGCAATGGCCTGATATGGACCTGGCTGTCCTAGAATTCATTCATAATATTACTAGTCACATTGTATATGTCAAGATAAAAGGATTATACTTCTGTTTCAACTACTAAGCACTTTTATCACCTTGTGTAAGGATATCTTTCATATGAGTAAAATCAAAGAGTAGCTTTTCCTGCCTATCATCTCAGAACTTCTGTTTCTTTTTTTAATTACTGTCCACTCTGAAGACAAAATCTCCTTGTTTAGCCCAGACACTTACTATGTAGCCTAGGCTGAGCTCAGAAGTGTAATATTCCTGTCTCAGCTACTGGCACATTAGAATTTGCAGGTCTCTCTCACTGCATCCAACTCAGAAAGCATCTTTGAGACTGGCAGTGTGACAAAAGACAAAAAGTGATTTTCATGGCTGTAGAACTGGGACCCAAGGGCTCAGCCCATCCTGTTCAGGTAGCCTGAGTTCTGTCAACACACTGCCCTTAATTTCTGTTTTAACTTGGACAGTGGGTGAGGGGAAAGCAGTGGATTATTAAATAGTGAGCACTATGCAATATTTTAAGCAAAAAGGTATTCTCAGAGGAACTTGGGCAAATAGCACCACATCCTTGTTTAAGAACCATAGGCTTTGTAGATCTTTGGGTGATCATTGTAGCCATTTTGATCTTAAGCAGTAAGGCACATAGGATTTCCATTTTGAGGCCAGACTGATAACATCAGCATGGACACTAAATGTATTTTGATTACAAATGCCTGCTACTATTTTACCATCTATCAAATTGTGTTTGAGAAAGTGCCCATAATATGTGAACTCAATAATGTACACCCTACCTCTTTTTTTGAGACAGAATCACCCTATCTATGTAAGCCTGTCTACCTGAGGACTGGCTATGTACATCAATTGGGTACAACCACACAAAGATCCACCTGCCTCTATCTCATGAGTGCTGGTATTAAAACTTTTTAAAAGATTGCTTGACAAAAATTGTACGTATTTATGGCATTTATAATGACACGTTGAAATTTATATGTTATGAAATGGTAAAATCAGGCTAAGTAATCCATTAAAGTCATATAATTGTTCTTGTAGTGAGACATTTAAAATTTCAGTGATTCTTTCAAGTATATGATGTTAGTATGTCATACATTAGATTATTATATGTAAACATTTGGTTTCCTTTAAAAAGTGAATTAGACAATAGTAGCCTATGGGTGTATATCAGTGAATGAACACATATACATCCAGTCCCTGAGTTATATTTCAGAACTGTGGGGTGTCGGGTGTTGGGTAGACAACAGACAGCATGGGTGTCATTTCATGGGTTGTAGAATCAAAAGTAGCATGGCATCTGTGGTTTCAGCCACACAGGCAAACGTCCCGCTCTTTTAGGTTATTAGTATTTCTCTTTTTAAAATAATTATTTTTACTTTATTGGTGGTTTTTCTTTCTGTTTTCTGAGTCCAGGTTTCTCCGCTCTCCTGGAACTCACTTTGTAGACTGGGCATAGTTGCACCTCACAGAGATCATCCTGCCTTTCTACCTAGTCCTGGGAATATAGGTCTGTGCTACCATGCCTGGACTTATAGTGTTTTGAGTGCATGTAGGTATGTGCATTGTGTATGTATGTTTAGCTGCTTTTTGAAGAGGTCAGAAAGGGGCACCAGATTCTTTGTAACTGGACTTAGGTAGATAGTTGTAAGCCATTATGTGTTCAATGTGTTATTGAATCCTGATTCTCAATAAGAATAGCAGGTTCCCTGAGCTGCTGAGCCATCTCTCCAGCCCAGTAATTAGGAATACTTTAATGAACACTTTTCAAACACATAGCATAGCTTTGGATAACAGTCAGTGTATCCTGTGATTCTCAGATTACAGTAGGGTAGCAGGTTCCCCAGGGAGACATTACTTACTAAAATATTTGCTCTGTAGGATGGAGGTGCCCCCATTTTATCATCTTCAGAAAACAGTGTATGAAGAGAGATAACTATTAGAATTTTTGTGATTATTATTTATACTACCAAAGTACTTAGAATGGTATTTGACATGGATGAACTGAGCAAAGGAAGTACATGCTGATTTGTTTGGTAGATTAAATATATCATATTGGAGATAGAGTGCATACCTATAATCCTGGCACTTAGGTGGGCCAAGAGGACAAAGACTTTGATTCTGGTTTTTTTTCAGATCTTGGAGTGTGGATTCTCCTGTGCTTGCTTCACACAATGACTTTGAGTACTCTGCACGACAGCTCTGCTTAACAGATGATACCCAGCTTCATCCATGCCCTCAAAAATAAAAGACACAGATTATGAACTTTTTGGCTGTGATTTTGCACTTGATTCAAATTCTGGCCTCAGAACAGAGAGGACTGGTCAGCAGAGCTAGAACATGGATACAGTGGCAGCAGCATCTGTCAGGTTGGTTGGTTTAATTATTGTGTTTCTGTGTATGCATGTGTTGTCACCATGTCATGTATGTGGAGGTCAGAAGAGAACTTGTAATAGTTGCTTCTTTCCAAGTCTCATTGAGTTTAGGATATTAAGCTCTGGTTGTCAGTCTTTGTGCCTAGCTCCCCTACCCAATCACTCATTGTGCTCTCTCCATTCTTTTAGTTTAGCAATGTCACCAGAAGCCATTGGAGAAAAGACTCTGACATCAGACCTTATTTCCCTCACTTTATTTTGTTATGCCCCACAATGTTGTGGATGGAACCCAGGTTTCCCACTTGATGGGCAACAGATGTACTATTGAGATTGAGCTCTCCTACAGCTCAATACTGGGCAGTCTACTGGGCAAACCATTCCTGCATTGAAGATGTAGACACACTGGGAATAGAACTCACATGCTGGGTAAGATGCATCGCTTTGTTCAGGAGCGATGTACTAGGAATGTCCTTTAATATGGAAATGCAATCTGCAATATAACAAGGAGTATAGAAGAACATATCCAAAAGCAATATAGATGAAAATGTACCACATTTAGTATTTGGAGTCATCAATAGTAGAGGCTTTTACACGTATCATGCAAAGATAAGGTCCATTTTTCAATTGCAATTCCATAGACTTTAAACCTGTGGTAGTCGCTTTTCAGGCTTTCCTGAACCCATGTTGTCTATAAAAGAGCTTCAGGAGATTTTTTTCCTAGACTGTGTCTCATTATATAGTTCATATTGTCCTGGAACTCACTATGTACAGACCAGAATAGACTTGAACTCAAAGAGATCCACCTGCCTCTACCTCCCACGTTCTGGCATTAAAAGTGTGAACCACAATATGACGGGGTTTTTTTTTTTTTTTTTTTTTTGAGTCAATTTTTAAAATTACCTGGAGTCTTTCTTTGAGTTGACCCTACTGAGTGAACTTGGTTTGGTTTTCTGTGCTAGGCTCACATAAATTGAATCTCTTTGGTTTGGTAGTCATTCCTGAGACACCAGAGGTGTTTCCAAGGGGTCTCACTATAGGCGGGAAGGGCATGCACTCAGTTCATACTTGCATCCCCATTTCTGAGAAGCTCAGTTTCAGAGAAATAGATGCTGGCTGCAGGCCTCACATTTTCCTGTGTATCCTTTCTTGCTGGCTCATAATATTGGCAAGTTAGAGAGAAAATAGAGCAGAAGCAAAAACTATAGTTAGCCTGTGTTGCTTCTGTCCTGACACCAAGCTGGAATGAAGACAGCAAGCCCCCCCCCCCCCAATCCTTCAGGTTCAGAAATCCTGGAGCTACTTTAGTCTACCTCTGTTCAGGAAAGAGGCCTCAACACAGCTACTGGCAACAGTTTATAAGGGACATGCTTTCTGAGAGGCAGGGGATACTTTTAGATTCTCCTACATCCCCTGTCCTTTGATATGGAAATGCAACCTACAATATAACAAGGAGTATAGAAGAACATACCCAAAAGCAATATAGATGAAAATGTACAGATACAGGAACCTTCATGCTAGACTAGGAGATGACAGTACCATGAGAGGCAGGATACTGCAGGTTAGACCATGATGGGACAAGATATGAGTCACAGGAATCTGCAGATTAGACAAAGGGAGAACAGAAACATCAGATGCAGGAAACTGCAGTCTAGACCAGGAGGAGACAGGACCATAAAATGTAGGAAACATCAGGTTAGATCAGGAGAGGACAGAACTGTGGATGTCCTAGCTTTCTGAACTGGAATAGAGTCCCATAAGATTCTATGACAGATAACCTCAAATTACTTAGAGGGAAACATGGGAGAACACACGATCCTCAAAATGGGCTAAAACCATGGTCTTTGTTTTCACTGGGAGCCACACATATAAAGGAAGCACATGATAATTGCTGAGCATAAATCTACCCCAGGGTCAATGCAAATGTCCTGCTTAGTTGTCAAATAAGGAGTGATCTCTTAGATTAACCCTGGCAACTTTCAATGTACTAGGAATGTGTTCTGTCACAAGCTCACTTCCTTCTCTCCTATTTGCCTTTTATTTGGAGGTCAGGGTAGGGTGCCCAGTCTAGTCTTGAAGTTGGGATCTCCCTGCCTCAGTCTATCATGTAGGTGGCATAACATGTCTGCATCACCAGGCCTAGCAGCAATTATCTTTCCCTGAAGATGTTGCACATGGAAGTTGCCATCTTTGAGTAATACTAGCCATCAAAGCTTCAAGGGTCTTAAGGATGATACTTCAGTAGACCACTAGAGGACAATGTATAATCAGAAATGACACAAGGGTTGTTGCTTTCTTCCTGAGTCAGGGCATGATTTCCTTCCATGTCTGTTAAAATCAGGATGACCCATTATTTCTGAACATCACAGCTGGTTCTTGTGAGTAGGAGATGTGGGATCAGAGATATTTCTGTTTCAATACTTCAGCTGAATTTTGATTTAATGCCTCAACAGAACCAGATGGCTTGAATGAGACATAGGGAAAAAGGAGAGGGAAAGGAGAAGAGATATGATTATAGATAATATTCAGGAATTTGTGGCTGCTCAAGAGAGTTGGAAAGACAGTAGAAAAGCCATCCCAGCGGACATGATGAACACGTAGATTTTAGTGAGTCCAGCACAGGGCTGCCCTGATGAACATAAAGGGGTTGTCTTGGCACTCTGGGTTTGTCTTATCCATTCATTACTTATTTTTGATATTATTTTCTCCTATTTTTTGAAAGAATTTTCTTTCCTGCTATCTTGTTATTCTCAGGGGGGCATTCATATCTGTAGAGTGTCTGTGCACTACACATGAGTAATGTGTTCACTAATTTGAATTATATGTGACCACATTCTCAGGAATTTAAGTTGCCAGCATCATTTTCCTGTAACATGTAGATTTACGAGAGAGGGAGCTGAAATCCCTTAAGGACATTGTTACTAATTGAGATTCTCATCTCCTTTGGCACATAGTATATGTATGATTAAAGATGGAGGTTTCTGTTCAGTATGATTGCTCCCCACTTCAACCAAAAATAAACACAGAGACACTATATAAATTATAAAGTGTGGCTGATGGCTAAGACTTTTTATTGTGTAGCTCTGTCTTAATTACTAACCAATACCTACTATGTATTTCTATATAGCCTTATCTTACCAGAGATTGCCAGGCACATCCCATCTTCCAAGTCTCTCTAAATGCTTTGCTCTGTCTCCTTCCTCCTTCCTCCTACAGCTGTGCCTATACCCCCTGCCTGGCTATTGCCCAATCAGTTTTTTTATTCATCAACCAAGAGAGAAACATATGTACAGAAGGATATCTACCATTGTATGTTGGTACTTATTGGTGCCATCTCATTGGAATTTCTGTATTCTCTCCTCAGCACCATAAGAGATTTGTTCTTGTAAGAGGGCCTTAAGGCAGGCCTGCACTGTGCTGGGTGTGTGTGTGTGTGTGTGTGTGTATGTGTGTGTGTGTGTGCAGACAGCATTTGTGAAAGAGTATAGCAATGACTGAGCAGTTGGGCTATGTGCTGAATGTCCTCCATAGGTATAAGCAAGACAATGATGCATACAAAACACCTATACACATAAAGTAAAAAAAATAAATAATATGCTATACACCAGGAACAGATGCTTGGGAAACAAAATCTTAAAATAATGTCGTTTAACATACCATCCTATGAAATATATAATACGTTTAGTAACAAAATATATTCTAGGCTTAATCTTAAAAATCAGAAAATTCTGATAAAAGAAATCAGAGAGGAGCTAAGTATACTGAACAGCTAGCTGTCACACAGGCTGGAAGATGCCACATTGTTAAAATTTCTGTCCATCTCAAGTGCTATATCCATCAAATATCAACTTTAACACTGGTTAAATCTAATATATGTGGAAAGTAGAATCACCAATAACAATTCAAAAACCAAGAAAGAAGGGCCAGAGAGCCAGCTCAGCTATTGCAGAGGACCCATGTTCTATTCCCAACACTCACACAGAGGCTGTCTATTTCTTTAGTTCCAGGGGATCCAACACATACAACTCATACATACTATATATAAAATTAAAAAAATAAATAAACTTTTTTTAAAGAAAAAAAAAGCTGAGTGGGATATTCTCAATGACTTTTCCTCTAAAGCTGTAGTTAAGATATTTCTATTCTTTCTTCCTTTCTTCCTTCTTTCCCTCTCTCTGTCCTTCCCTTTCTTCCTCCCTCCTCTATCTCCCTCCCTCTCTCGCTCCCTCCCTCCCTCCAGAGCTGAGGCAATAATCCACCAGACCACACCCTCCCTGAACCAAATAATCATGTACATCTCTCATCCTCTGCCTCAGTTCTTCCTGTGTTTAAGCCTAAGGCTCACATTCCTGTGCTAAAGATGGATGCTGCATTACTGGACTCCTTCAACTCTTCTTCCTAGTGTAGCCATGTTGAATAAATCTCTTCTCTCTGCTTTCCAAAATTGCTTTGTCTACCATTTTCATTTTTAGATATTTATTATATGTATGTTTGCACATGTGCGTGTGTGTGAGCATGTGGAGGTCAGCCGATAACTTGCAGGAGTCTATTTTCTCCTCCAGAACAGGTTCCAAGGATCATTCTCAGGTCTTCAGAGATGGTGGCAAGTGCTTAGACTTGCTGTGATACCTTAAATGACATTCACCTCTCCCATAGGCTCATACCTTAGAATACTTGTTCCCAGTTGTCCACAGTTTTGGGGATGTTATGAAACTAATAGGGACAAGGCTATAGAGAGAAAGTATATCATGCTGGTGAGCTTTGAGAATTTACAAACTTGCCCCATTCCTGCTTGGTGTCTCTGCTTGCTATGTGAGGGTATAGTGTGGTCTTTCAGCCTCATGCTCCAGCCACTGGCTGCCATTCAACCTCTGCCATTATGGTTCTCTATCTCTCTGGAACTGTAAGCAAAAATAAGTTTTCATCTTCTCCTTGCTTTTGGTCATGGTCAGAGAAAGATCATTTGGGTTTTGGCCTACTGGGTTCCATCCTTTTGTAGTGACAGAGTCCTCCAAGTCATCAAGTCTGCAGATCTCAACACATCACAGTCCTTACAAGCTAAGCTTAGCCATCTCTCCTCAGTGGGCTGTTTAAAGAGACAAGTAATTACAAAGAGTAGAGAAAGGAGATGTATCCTGTGTGACACACTGTGCAGAGAAATAGAGGTCCATTCACAATCAATCCCACAGTCCACGAGTCCTGAAGTGAGGTTAATATTTAAATGGAGGGCAAGAAGCAAGCATATCTAAGCCGTCCTGGCCAAGAGTCCCAACCATCATTGACTCCTCATTAGCTCATTTTAGATCCTCTTATAAGGTGGTCACATATGTATTTGGAAATGTGTAAAATGTCTTTTCAGGAGGTCTCTTCTGGTTTGTTTAGGCTTTGGCCTTTCCTTCCTTCAAGACCAGACTCTAAGGAGATTCCAATTGCTTCAAGTATTTTGTTTCAATACTCACTAGGCAAATGGAGTGACATACATGGCTGTCTTTGTACCTTCTTGGCTCCTGCCAGGATGGTGAAAAACACCAATGTGGTGTCTTCAGAGGACATCAGTTTACACAACTTGGAGAGCATTTTTTGGTTTTGATCATCAAAGAATGGTGTGTGTGTGTGTGTGTGTGTGTGTGTGTGTGTGTGTGTGTGTGTGTGTAATGGTTTAGTATGTTAGAATTTCAAATTCACCATTTGTGTTGAGGTAGGAGTGTGGGTGCCATAGATACATTAGAAATGTTTATTCTGGACATTTTCCTATGGATAAGAGAGGGGGAAAACAAAATAAAAGAACACAGAGTTTTTCCTTGTTTAAAGTCTCTCCTCACATGCTGTAAACATAAAGTTCCTCTTGTTTCTTCCTAGAGATGTTCCTTAACAACCTTGAGTCAGCAGGGGTCAGCACTTCCTTCTTTCTCTCTTTGTTTTTTGAGACAGTTTCTCTGCTCTGTAACTCTCTCTGTAGACCAGGCTGGCCTTGAACTGACTGAGACCTACCTGCTTCTATCTACTGAGTGTTGGTCAGCATTTCCTTCTTTTCCAAAGCTACAGGGCAGGATTTCTGTAACCAGAGTCTCCTTCCCACAAACCATAAAAAACAGAACTATAAATAAATAAGATAAACAAATCAGCGAAGTCAAAGGCAAACATACAAAAAACCTCCCCAAACAATACATACCTTCCAAACAATGTTCCACTTCCAATCTTGCACACCAAAAGTAATCGAGGAAAACAAACAAAAGGAAACACAGAGTGGGCAGAGATAGTTTCACATGACATCAAGTGCAAAATAGCTTGCCAAATCTTTCAAAGCAGGGCTCATACTTGTGATCCCCGTAATAACGAGACAGACAAGAGGGTCATGAGCTTGAGGCTACTCTACTTGACTTGTGTCAAGAAATCCAAACTAATGAATCAAAGAAACCAAAATTTCTTTCCAAAGAAAGCATCCAAGCAAGTAAGATTGCATGGGGCAAAAGAGATTGCCAGTGGAAAAGAGCTCTGGTCACTGTTCCAGAGCACCTAGGTTAGATTTCCATCGCCTACATGGTGGCTAACAGCCATCGGTAATCTAGTTCCAGGGGCTCTAATACATGATTTGGGCGTATTCAGGCACTAAGCATGCATATGGTGTGGTGTGTGTGTGTGTGTGTGTGTGTGTGTGTGTGTGTGTGTGTACTGACAGAACAAAAAGAAAACCTGAGGAGAAAACTCACATATACATTTTAATTACCAAAAAGTATAAAAATGGGTGAAGTTATTGATTTTTGTTACTGGGGAAGTTGAGTATCCTGGTTGGTTAGATTGTCAACACAATGTAGTTATTTGGGAAGAGGAACTTGAATTGAGAAAATACCTCCATCTGGTCTGTAGGAAAGTCTGTTGGGCATTTTCTTGGTTAATGATTGATGGGGGCAGGCCCAGCCCACAATGGTTGTGGTCATCCCTAGAATGGTGGTCCTGGGTTCTATAAAAAAGCAGGCTGAGCAAGCCATGATGAGTGAACCAGTAAGCTTTTTCTTCAGCTTCTGTCCCCATGTTGTTGCTAGACTCTAAGCCCTGATATTCCTAAGTAGTGTGACTAGAGAATTGTAAGGTGAAATTAACCCTTTCTTCCCCAGATAGAGTTTGGTCATGGTCTTTTATCTCAGCAATAGAAATCCTAACAAAGACACTGTGACTTCCACATTTGAGTCTTTAGTCTGTTAGTAAAAGAATTTAGAAATAGACTCAGAAGGGAGCTTGAGGACAATTTTAATGTAGTTTGAAATGAAAACAACAGGGCAGGCAAGCTGTAAATCTTGGCAACTGCCTGGTGAAGGGAAATAGAGGAGGAAGAAAGAGAGTCATACTGTTTGTAAGCAGTGACATGGGAAATAAACAGCATGGGGATTGGGGAGGGGGAGGGAGGGAGAGAGATTTGAAAAAACAGAGTGAGAAAGCCCAATGTACCCAGGAAAGCATACTGTCTTAGTTAGAGTTTCTATTGCTGTGAAGAGAAACCATGACCACAGCAATTCTTAACAAGGTGGTAATTTACACTTTCAGAGGTTCAGTCCAATATCACAATGACAAGGAGCATTGTGGGAAGCATGTGGCATGAGAGAAGACATGTTACTGGGTACATCTTGGCTTGCAGGAAACAGGAAATTGAGATGCACTGGGCAGTATCTTGTGCATAGGAATCCTAAGAGCCCACCCCACAGTGACACAGTTCCTCCTAACAAGTCATACCCACTCCAACAAAGTCACATATCCTAAGAGTGCCACTCCATATGAGCTTCAGACTACCACCCATGCCAAGGCAGAAAGAAAAGGAGATGGAAAAGGGAAGAAACAGGTAAGTTTTTCTGAGTGTCTGCATCGAGGAAGATTCCTGGGAAGGACAAGTCATTGCCTGACAGGGGAGGTCAGTTATCCTCTCTGTCAGTGCTGGGAGCTGAAGTTAATTCTGTGGAAGAGCAGCCAGTGCTCTTAACCAGTGTGTCACCTATCATGGTTTAATAAGGATCAGGATAAACAAATAGGTCAAACAGATGTTTATTCAGGGAGAAATAACTTACAACCTAGACAGATGAACAACAGCAGGTTCCACCAGATGCTCTCCTCTCCTAGTCTGGCCCAGGAAGAGAACTCTCCCAGGTTCCTCCTCAGACCTAGTTCAGCATGTCACTTCTGTTCCTGTCTCCACTCCCTATGGGCGTGGTCAGTGTCACAGATGCAGACAAGGTGAACATCTCACTACAGTCTGACCCCCCAAAAAATAAATCTTATAGAAAGGGAAAGTAGAACCTTTCCTTCTTTGGTATTATAACTCTCCTGAATTCCCTATTCTGCCATTTCCATTCCTGACAGTTCTACCTGGTTAAGTGCCGGATACCAAATCTATTTCTATTTTCCCTGAATATTACATAATGCATGGAACAGAACTTTTTAATGGACAGAGCTTCTCTTGACTAAACCTGGGTGTATTTATGATCTTTTGTTCAGAATCTCACCCATTTCTCAGCTTTGAAGCTGCCTCTCAGGGACATTATACACAGTTGACAAGTTGTTAGCCGAGAAGGCCTGAAAGGCAGCCTTCTCCCCACTGACCAAGTTGTGTCTTGTCAGACAGGCCATTTAGAAACACTTGTGGTCTTTATGATCCCACAGCATCCAGGGCTGACCCCGTGACCGTTCCACTGCTCAGCATCACAGTTTTCTTTCTGGCTCAGCTTCTGTGGTGACTGCAACGGAAGAACAGACAGATATAGGTTTGGTTCTCATTATGCATGCCCATAATATTATAATAGCTTATGAAACTGTTTTATGAAATTTGAATTAAGTTTCCATTTTGGATTACAGGAGAGCTAGTCAATGAATGATATTCTGATACAAACAAGGATAATTCTGCCTGAAGTTTTATCTATATTTGCTCCATTCACGAGCTGCTTTGGTTCTGAGTTTAAATGGGCCTACTGTGTATGGTGGCTCTTTCCCTTGAAGTTTTTGAGTGGTGAATAAAACTTAACATTCTCTTACTCTTGTGTCTATTCACTTTACACATAGGGCATCCTGATATGCATAGGACAGCCACAACCAGAGGAAAGAATTTTTTTGGTTTTTCAAGACAAAGTTTCTCTGAGTAATTCTGGCTGTCGTAGTTCTCACTCTGTAGACCAGGCTGACCTCATACTCAAATATTTGCCTGCCTCTGCCTCTGGAGTGCTGGGATGAATGTGTGTCCTAACACCTCCCAGCAGGAGGGAAAAATCTTAAAGTGGACATGAGGACAGAGTTGGGGAATAGAATATCTAGGAATGGTGGTTCAGACCTGTAACCCAGCACTGAGGAGGCTGTGGCAGGATCATAGCCTGGGCTACATACATAGTGTCAGGCCAGCCAGGACCTCAGAGCGAGACTCTGATGTGTGGGAGATGAAGGGCTTGGGGTTGATGGTGTGCTTCAATCTTTAAACTAAATAAGAGTATGAAAGAGTTTATTTTAACAATATAATTGCAAATATCTGAAACTCTTAAGATCAACAGAAATTAAATCACAGCCCCACAAACAAGTTTTCAGAGAAAAATGTGGGACTGCTTGAAACGTCACTCTTCTCCTGGAATTTGATTTTTGCTCTATGACTTTAATTAAGAATAAGGTTGTAAAACAAACATGATCAGTTTTACTAACTCAGTGATGTTCAAATCAATCTCTTTGGAAGCACTGGCTGATTTGTAACTCTTGGCCTAAGGTATTTCTTACTGTATTGTTCTTTTGGTTACAATGAAACACTTTTACATGCTATGATTGAACACTGTATTTATTTTACTTAAATTTTTAGATTGAGTATCACTATGTAACTGCGGTTGGCTTAGAACTTATGGTCAGCTGGCCTTGGACTCCAGACTCTTAGGATTAAAAGCACAAAGTACTGCTTAGTCCAGATCTCCTCTCCACCCCATGTCTGGTGTGCATTTTGGGTATATTTATTCACACATGCTTAGGTGCATGTGTGGCATGTGTGGACATAAGTGCACATGTGTATATAGGCATGTATAGCCTGGAGTTGATGTCAGGGGAATTCTTGGATGGCTATCTAATTTATTTGTTCATGTGAGGACCCTTGCTTAACCTGTTTGTTAGGAGCAATGCTCAGTCTGATGGTGTCAGAGCACTGGCTGCTCTAAACCAGCTTCAGCTAAACCGTGCCTGAATATGCACTTATTGTGTGCTAAACTGTGTGTGTTCTGTGCCTTGTAGACAGCTCACAAGAGCCTTGCAACATTTTTATGAATTCAGCTGGGTGATTCATCTAATTTTGCCTGAGACCAGTGAGATGTGGGCTGAGTACCTATCCCTTATCAAGCTGCAGTGGCTGCATGGGGATATTCACCCAGGCCTGCACTTTGCTTCCCTGGCCTTGCCCTCTGGTCCCCATGGGGATCCTCTCTCTCCTAGCCCACCTCTGCTTCCCAGTGCCTCTCAGTCCTGCTCACAGTGAAGCCAAGCTAGACTCTCCCTGACCTTCCACTGCCTCTGCTACCTTCCTAACATATCATCATCCTTGTTAGTTACTGTATATACAACTTGGGTCCCAAGAAGCTGAGGGGCCAAAGAAAAGGAGTACTAGATCACAAAGGCTTTTAAACTACATACACACTTTACTTGTAAATCTGTGCTTACTCTCTCAAAATGTCAGCTGATCAATACTTGCTTAGGCTCCCAAAGGCTTAACTGCCCTTTTCTTTTCTCCAGGGCTGCCACTCCCCACTCCTAACACAGAGCAGCAGCCCTCTTCCCCCACATTCTTTTTGTGTTGTTTTCTTTTCTTTTGAGACAGGGTCTCACTATGTAGCCCTAGCTAGCCTGTGATTTCTTATGTAGAGCAGCCTGGCTTTGAGTTCAAAGAGATCTGCCTGCCTGGGCCTCCTGAGTGCTGGGAATAAAAACACAAGCCTTTTGGTCTGGTTCTCAACCACAGTTAATCTAATTTACTCCCTTTCCTTCCCCCATCACAGCTAATTTTCTTTTGATCCTTTGTTCCTGTATTTTGTTTTAAAGACATACTTCCTTCATTTATTTATTTGGAGACAGTGTCTTGATGTGCTGCTGACCTTAACTCATGATCTTACTTGCCTCAGCCTCCCAAGTATTTGGATTGACAGGTCTGCCACCACACCTTGCCCTTCTCAGCTGTTTTGTGGGGTAGCTTCCACACATATACTCATCACACACACACACACACACACACACACAGAGAGAGAGAGAGAGAGAGACCCCACACACATAGACACACACAGACACACACACACCACACTCACAGAGACACACAACACACACACAGAAATAGCACACACACATTCACACAAACAGACACACACACACTCATATACATACACACACACACACACAGACACACAGACACAGACACACAGACAGAGACACACATACACACACACATAGACACAAACAGACACACAGATACAGACACAGACATAGACACACACACATACACACACATATACTCACACACCTTTGTCTACTATCCAGGTCCAGCATAGTCAAGGATAGGACAGAACCAGACCTAGAGAGCAAAGCCCTTTCTCCTGGAACTTAGAGATTCTTTTGAGAGACAATGGGGCAGGACTGCAGTCCAAGCTATCTAGGAGGCTGAGGCAGGAGGATTAAAGTCCAAGTCTAACTAATACAGTCACTTAAGTGAAGTTGGAGAACTTGACAACATCGTGTCTCCAAATGAAGGATGGATTCATGAGACTATGAGTTTTATTCCCAAAGAGGCCAACGATCCCCAGGGAGTGAATCCTCCAGTCTCTGCAGCATTAACAAGATGGAGTTTTCCAGGGAGCAGGGACAACTGGGTAGGAGAGGAGAAAGCATGTTTAAGGGAGATTCCTACACCCATCTCCTAAGCTCTCTGTAGTAACATCTCATTTCTGTATACATGTCCCTTTCCATTTAATGATGTTAACCTCGGTTCAGCTAGATGGATGCCCATTGGTACCCACACAGCAGGCATCTGAGGATAGGGGCATAGAGGACAGATCTGCTCTGGAATCTGCCACTTGCCACTTCTCTAGGCAGTGAGCAGCAGCCCCCTAGGGTATGAGAACTTCTACTCCTGCAGTAGGGCAATGTTGGACATGCTTATCTTGCATTAATTCCACAGAGTAATAATCTAGTCACATTCTGAACTGATTTGAGGCACTCGTGTGGACCGAATTCATCCCTCCACCCTAGGAGTAACTTGATAAAGAGGCAGTCAGGCCGCATCAGTAGTATTGGTTAATTAAAAACAAATCCCCAAGTATTTATTTATTTATATATTTATATATTTTTACTTTGCCATAAAAGAAGACTCTCTCACGTATACAGTCTAGGTATAAAAGATAATAGCAATGAGAAATAGATTAGGAGGAGAGTCTATTTCTGAAGAGGAAGGGGACTGGTGGGGTGGACATGAGGGGCAAGTAAGTGTAATGGGTGAATATAATCAGAGGGAATGAAGTACATTCATGAAAATATTGTAATGGGTCCCACTCTTTGATGGGAGAGTCCCTTGATGAAATCTTCCAACCTGCTTTGTCCCGGAGTAGGTCATAAAGCCCTCTTATTCTGCAGCATCCTGTCTTACCCACTAAGAAAGGTCATGCAGGATGTTGAAGCCCACAAAACATTCCCTTGCTTTTTCCCAAGGAGATTTGTGCAAGGTTTCTATATCATTCAAATTCCTTCTAGGCCCTGGGAATGTTTCTATCTTTCATTTTAGCCACAAGGTTTCCTCAATGATTAACACCACTGATTATTATCTATTTGGACTGTTTTTCCATTTTTTTCTATTGTCTTGTCTGGTTTTTTTTTTCCTTACTGATTGTGAAAATTTAAAAAGTACACCTGGATAAGAATTATTGACACACACACACACACACACACACACACACACACACACACACACATATATATATATATATATATATATATATATAAAACATAGATATAGTTAACATACATATAATACCTGTCTGCTTCTGTGAAGTCTTTAATTTAGTACAGTAAGAGTCTTGTCTGGGTCTTTCTTTAATTAGTATTTGTTAAAAGATTTATTTAATTTATGTGTGTGAGAGTGTTTTGTCTGTATATGTGCACCATATGTGTACCTGGTACATGCAGAAGCCAGAAAAGGGTATTGTGACCACTGGAGTTGGTGTCAGGGATGGTAGTGATCTGCCTGTGGGTCCTGGGAACTGACCCCAAGTCCTCTGCAAGAGCAACAAGTACTGTTAATGCTGAGCCACTCTGTAGCCTCTTGCTTCAATTTATTAAGAGGCAAGAGACTAATTAAGTAATCCAGGCTGACTGACCCCGTGATCCTCCTGCCACAGTCTTCCCAGTAGATTGGGTTATGTCCCAGTGTCATTGAGCCTAGCAAAGAAGTTCTTGCTATTTACTAGTTGTTATTTATAGTTGTTACTTGGCTCACCATTTAGCCCAGGCTGGCCTTGAGCTCACAGTCATCCTGTTTCACACTCCTGAATGCTGGGGTTACAGATGTGTGTTATCTTACCTGGATAACAAGATGAACAAAAGTTCTTAGTTTTATTGTTTGGTCCTGTGTTTTTTAAGTCAAGCTAAAAATACAAAGACCAGTGGCTACAATGTATGTTTTTTATTTCCATATTGTTTCATTCCCTGAACAATCCTTTAAAAATGTTGCATAATGGACAGGAGAGATGGGTCAGTGGTTAATAGCATTGGCACTGGCAGCTTTTGCAGAGGACCAGGGTTAAATTCACAGCATCCTCATCATAGTGAGTTACAACATCATTAACTCTAACTATAGGGAAGCTGACACTCCATTATGGCCTCATCAAGCACAAAAATAGATACTGTTAGCATCCAGACACACCATGTTCCCTGGGGGACCTGGCAGAGTGTATAACCCTTTGCACATGACAAGCAGTGTCCTGGCTCTGGACACAGCCACAAAAGGTCCCTTTAAGAGAGAAGCTCCAATTACTTCCTCTATTTTGTTCTGTCTCTCTGAAGAGGCAGACAGGTCTCTGTGTCTTTCTCTTTCTCTCTGCTTTCTGTTTCTCTCTTGTCTCCCCTCTCTGCCTTCAGTTCCCACAGTAAACTTCCCGCTTAACTTCTGCCTACATGGTTTTATGTCTCACCTCCTTTGGGATCTCCCAAGGTCCCCCTCATGCCACATATTAACATGTCTCAGGTCCCCCAAGGATGGTCAGTGCCTCCTCTCAGGTTGGCAGGAAGCAGTCTTGAATACTCTATGCCCTTATTCCCCTAACCTGCCATGCCTGACTGCTCCCATTTCAATACATAAAGGAGGGGGGAATGTTAGCATCTAGGCACAGCTTGGCCCTGCCCCTTGGAGACCTGGCACAGTGCATCTCCCTTCCACCCATGGGAAGCAGTATACTGGCTCTATGCATGCACAGGAGCTCCCTAAAAGAGACTGGCTCTGCCTATTCCCTCTCTCTTACCTGCTGTTCCTCTGAAGAAGCAGACAAGTCTTTGCTACCCCACCCTTTAACTCTCACATCTCTTCCTTCCCCTTCCTCACTCTCTTCCCTTCTCCCAATAAACTTCCTACATAAGCTCTGCCTTTTGTCCTATGTGTATCTCACACACCATGGGATCTGCTAAGGTTCCCCTCCCACTGCATATAACAACACATACATACAACTGAATGAAAAATGAAATAAACAGAGGACATGGCTATTAAAGTATGGGGAAAATTTTTATTGTAGATATAATGGAGAAATCAGGCAGAAGGAAGGCTCCAGGTTGGACACACTGGCTAGGGTGCTTCCAGGGCTGTGGGAGCCAAAAGAGCATTAGCATTTTGCATTTGAAAGCATCTCTCCTGTTATAGAGGGTTATAGTTATTCTCCCTGAGTGCAGCAGCAGGGGGAATGAGTTCTTAGCTTAGGTCTTAATCCTACAGGGTTTGGGGAAAGCAATGGCAGCAGCACTAGAAACTTGGCTTCAAATCCCTGTTTCCATCTTGCCTGCTGAATGCAAGTCCCTGAGATTCCTATGCATACTTGGATGTTGGTAACTCTTAAGGTCAAAGGGGTCCCTGGAAAGTACTCAGTGCCAGCCCACTTCCCACAAATTGAAGTCCAACAACCAACTCTGTATTTGCTTACCTGAGGGCATCCTCTTGGACACCAGAATATCTCTGTCCAATTGTGGGGACAGGGAGCCAGCAACTTCTAGGTCAACCACCAGTTGACCCTAGAGGATATACTGCCTCTTCCCTTCTTTTGAGATGTGGTGCGATATTTGTACAGTGTTTAAAAGGTATATTGGTGTGATTGGTATAATAACATCCTGGACATCCAGTAGTTTGGCAGAAGGTATACTTAGGATTCCCAGAGACAGTCAGGACTCTAGGAAGAAGAAAGGCAGAGTGGTCTGCTAGATACACAGAGGACACAGAAGAGCAATATGGAAGTGAGATAACACCATGTAATAGAACATGGATTACTATAAATATGTTAATAGTACATAGATGTATGTAAATGGCTTAATTTATGTACTAAGAGCTCTGAACTGAGCCTTAGCTGTAGGCTAAGCTTTCATAATTAATAAGAAGTCTCTGTGTCATTATTTGGGGGCTGGCTGGGGTGACAGATGGTCACTTGGAGTGATCAGTGCTGTGGGTATATCATGCAACTTCCCAGACTACTTCCTGGGAATCCAGTTTGTCTGGCCCGCAGTAACCAGCTTGACACCACCCTTTCCTGTCTCCCCTCCCCCTCATTTAATTAGTATGATAACACAGTATCACCAAAGCAACTTAAAGGGGAAAGGTTTTGTATGTCTTATACTTCCAGGACACATTCAGGGGGGTCTGGACAGGTACTCTAGCAGGGGCTTGAAGGAGAAACAATGGAAGAATGTTGCTTGCTGTATCACTTACAGGATCACCATTCCTTATCTAGCTTTCCCATACAATTCAGGGCCACCTACTTATGGATGGTGATGCCCACAGTAATCTGGGTCCTCCTGCCTTAATTAGTAGTCAAGACAATTCCCCCACGGATATGACCAGGCCAAAGTGGTCTAGGCAATTTCTCTATTGGAGCGTTCTTTCAGATGCCTCAAGTGTGTGTAAAATTGACAATTAAAACTAACTAGGACCATTCCTGATGCTGTTTGTCTGGAAATATTGAAAAGGGCAAACCCGACTCTGCCCATACACCACCTAGCTTGCCTTTCCCTCACCCTTTGTCCTGCTGGGCCTACTGCTTCAGGTGACAATAGGGCCAGAGTGCATGTCCAACAGCCCTCCACCTCCATGGAACTTTCTGAGCACACTGGGCCCACCTATCCATGTGGGGCCACTTTGAGGCTGCACTGGCATGATCTTTGGACTTTAAGGCCTGCCCTCTGCTGGAGGTGAGTCTAGGACCAGTTCAGGTCCAATCCCCCACCACCACATCCATCCCTGGGAACTCACTGGGTTAGCTCTGCATCTCACTCCCCCATATATCCTGGCTCTGGATAGTACAGTCCTGGTACTCTGCACCATACACTCACCCAGACCTGCCTTCCCCTCACCCTTTGTCCTACTGGGCCCACTGTTTCAGGTGAGTATTGGGCCACAGTGTGGGTTCAGCAAACCCTCCTACTCCATAGAACTTCCTGGGTCTGCTTTGAGCACCCTGGACCCAACTATCCATGCCTGGCCACCTTGAGGCCACATTCACCTGATCTTTGGACACCAAGGCCTGCCCTGTGCTGGAGGAGAGACCTTCAAGAGAGCTTGGATGATCCAGAGTTGCAGATATCAAACTCCTGACCCACGTACACCCACGGAGAGATCAGGGGAGAGAGAGACAGAGAGACAGAGAGAGAAAGAGAGAGAGAGAGAGAGACAGACAGACACAGAGAGAGAGACAGAGACAGACAGAGAGAACAGAGAGAGAGAGCATAAAAGAGGGAGCCATTATTGGTTTGAAGAGAAAACTGAAGCTAAAGAAAGGTCTAGAGACCTCCAAGTGTGCCACCAACTAACAATTTGAGCAACTGTGGAAAGGCTAAAATAAATGCCATTCCTGGATACTGAGATCACCTACTAACTTGTCCATGGAGCCCACATCTAATACCTGTTTGGAAACAGAAGCTAACACCCATAACTAAACACTGAGTCTAACTAGAATCCAGATGCAGTCAGAGAGGACAAGACCAGGTATGGAAACACATAGAGACAGCTGACCTGAACAAGGAGGAGCTGTCGGGCCCCCAGACTGATAGCTGGGAATCGAGCATGGGACTGACTCAGGCCCCTATGAAAATGGTTCTCAGCCAGAAGGACTGAGCAGTCTAAGGGACCTCAGACAGTGGAACCAGTATGTATCCCTGGTGCACAAAATTACCTTGTGAACACATCCCCCATGGAGGGATACTGCCTTAACCTAGAGACAGGAGAGAAGTCCTAGTCCCTACATTAAATTACTTGACAGATCTACATGACCCCACCTGGATGTCATTGCCCTACATGTGAAATTGGGCTGGGGGGGGATGGGAGGGGAGGGTGATCAGGGTGCATGTGTGGAGGCAGAGTGTATAAAAGTGAGTGAGTGAGGGAGGAAGAGGGAACTGCAATTGACATGTAAAATAATAAATTAAATAAAGAAATTAAATAAAAAAGAAAAGAAAAACTCAATATGTCAAATAAGAAAAGAAAAAAGTCAGTAAAACACTGGGACTCAGTCTCTACATGAAAGTCAGCAGCTAGTATGAAGGAATGCCACTCCCCAAAGGGGAGCACAGGCAGAAAATTGCAGAGGGAGCAAGAGAAGTGGAATCTTGGGAGGTGGAATGGTGTTTCAATAGGTAGGAGCACTTGTTCTTGCACAGACCTGTGTTCAGCTTCCTCAATCCACTTGGAAGCTCCCAACCATCCTTAACTCCAGACCCAAGGGATCTGACACCCTCTTTTGACCTCTGTGGGCACAAGACATCCTCCTGGTGTCCATACATCCCTGGAAAATGCTCATACACATAAAGATAAATAAGTCTAAAAGATTCGAAAAGTGGAATTGTGCAGGGTGTAGACAAACCACTATGTCAGCCAGCCCTGGACTGCTCTGACTTCTCAACTTGCTGTGTGTATAATAAATTAGTTCTCTTTCTTACCCACTGTGCAGTTCAAATTGGCCTCAACTCATGATCCCCCACCTCTGTCTCCCTGTGGGATTATAAACCTGTGGCACCACACCTGACTGCAAGTTTCCTCTTACCAGTTCAAATTTGAATTTCTGATACTTGTGACTGAAAACATCTGAACAGATGAAAGGTTGTGATCATGTTTTCGCTCATTCAACCATCAGAAGTATTGATGTCCTGACTTTACTGAGGACAAGCCACACCCAAGTGCAAAGCCTCAACCAGGACAGCACATCCCTCCTCCTGTTCAGAAAGTTAAGGAGACTGAAGAATGGATAACCCAATGAAAGTACAAAAAACAAATTCAAAATTGACCTGTGCTTTAAAAACAACAGTACAGGCATTCATCATGTAAGTGAAAAGGATAGAAGCAGCCATAATTCTAAGAAATTGTGAATGGAAAAGTTATGAATCTGCCTTTCCCTGTCTTAATAACACTTTCCTTTCATTTTACACTTTTGCTTTGCTTATTAAGAAAGGCTCTGTCTCTATATCCCAGCCTTGTCTATAATTCATGATCTCCCTGCTTCAGTCTCTCTAGGGCTGGGATCACATGTGTGCATGGTCAGGAGCAGTCTTTGTGGGGCTGCAATCTGAGCCAGCCAAGCTGCCCCAAGTCCATACCTGAGTGAGGGAGTGGGGACAAGGGAAAGGCTACCTATAGACAATAAAGAAAAGACAGAGAGACAGAATAAAGGTCAGGACGACCGATCAGGCAAAATGCCAAAAGTTTATTTTTCACTACTCTTATATACCTTAACCAAAAAGGGGAACACAGTATCATGTATATGGAACAAACAGACTTTTCCCCGTCCCTTATTCTAAGGGTTCAGTAACCACACCTTTGCTCCAAACTTCTTGTTCCTTAGCCTTGAGGTCAGGAGTAGCCACACCTCAGATTCTGATCTGATATTACTTAGACTAAGACAGACAAACATTCTACTGTAGCCACACCTTTGGCCTTTAGGTCTTAAGACTTGCTGAGGACAGCTTTCAACTCTCTGTTCTTGTGCCAAGATGGGCCCAAGTGCACCCCACAGTGCACCCCATGTCCAGCCAAACTCCATTTTATTCACTGTCAGCTATGTTCTCACTTGGAATTTCTCTCCATCTGCCTTTCTTTCTTTCTCACTCTCTGTTTTTTTTTTTTTTTTTCCCGAGACAGGGTGCGTCTGTGTAGCCCTGGCTGTCCTTGAACTGAGACAGCCACCTGCCTCTGCTTTCCAAGCTCTGGTATATTTCCTGCCTATCAAGCAGTTGACTTACAACGACACACAGATTCACACACTCATGTGTGTTTGTACCATTTATTTTAGTCTCATTAACCTTTCTAAGCCATTAGGAATAAAGTAATTTCCTTTTATGAACATCATAATATTGACTTTGCGTCATGCCAAAAGGACACAGCAGGGGAATTAATCATCACATCCTAAGCTTAATCTTCACAGTGTTCTCTCTCTCCCCTCTAATAGCGCTCCAGTGCTTGCTTCCCCTTCCTGGCATATCTCTTATCTGCTCAAGTACCAATGCCTTAGGTATGTGACCCTGCTCCTAGGAAGTTTCTTATATGAGGAATGGTGAACAGCCAGGCAGTGGTGGGGAGCAGTAGTTATCCATGCAGCAGTGGCCAAGAGAAACTAAAGGCCTTGGATGCACCTCTTCTAGTTCTCCTTAGTGGCACTAGTTTCCCTGGGGAGAAAACACACTCATCCTGACATCTATTCTAGTCTAGAGACTGAGTCCAGCAGATTCACACTCTGTCTCGATTGATTTTGTGTACTCTGAGTCAATTCCCTGGAAGTGGTCTTGTGACTCTGTTGTGACAGGTATCTCTGATTCAGCTTCTTTTGTTCAACCCTCTTTTCTTTCATCTGTTCCAATTTCCTGTCTCTCATCTAGGCTTCCTGGGGTCTCCTATGAAGACTACTTCATGCCTCATGCACTCCTTCCCTTTCTTTGTTGTGTAGCTTTTAGCCACCAGGACTCTTTGTTGTTTAAATTTCTGCTGGAAAAACCTTTGTGCAAAGGAAACAACATAGGCACAGTGCACACACAGACTTGCCCCAGGGAAATCGATGTGTAGTAATCACACTTCCAATTTGGCACCTTCCATGACATCATGGAGCAGCTTTGTCCTCTGGGGGATATGTGCCTTGGGTTTAGCTCCATGGCTAAGGGAGGGGCAGTGAAGTGGCATCCACTGTGGAGGGTGCAGTCTGTTTCTCATGCTCATTACAGTTGCTGTCTCCCCATGGCTGCAACAGTTCCTTTCTGGTCAGGATAAAGGAATATAGGAGGCAAGCTGTCATGGAGAAGACTCTGGGAAGAGTGCAGACTAAGAAGGCCTAAAGGCACCTGAAATGTTGGAGGTTGCACATATTTTCCTTTCCTCCCCTTCATTTTCTCCTACTTCTTTCTCCATTTGCTGCCCCCCCACTTCCCCTGAGCTCTGAGGGACTTGTCCCTTCCCAGTTCTGTGAGGGACTTTATATGAATCTCTTAGAATACACCTTGTATCCTAGATCCTCTGGTGGTGTGAATTATAGGCTGGTGATCATTTGATCTAGGTCTAAAATCCATATATGAGTGAGTACATACTGTGTTCCTCTTTTTGTGACTGGGTTACCTCATTCAGGATGGTTTCTTCAAGTGCCATCCACTTGCCTGCGAATTTCAAGATACCATTATTTTTTTCTGCAGAGTAGTATTCCTTTGTGTAGATGTGCCACATCTTCATTAACCATTCTTCATTTGAGGAGCATCTAGGTTGCTTCCAGGTTCTTGCTATTACAAATAGTGCTGCTATGAACATAGTTGAACAGATGTCTTTGTTGCATGGATGTGATTCCTTTGGGTATATGCCTAAGAGGGTGATTGCCTGGTCCTGTGGTAAACTAATTCCCATTATCCTGAGGAACCGCCATACTGATCTGCAAAATGGCTGTATGAGTTTGCCCTCCAACCAGCAGTGGAGGAGTGTTCCACTTTCTCCACATCCTCTCCAACTTAAGTCATGACTGGTGTTTCTAATTTTAGCCATTCTGGCAGGGGTAAGATGGTATCTCAAAGTTGTTTTGATTTGCATTTCCCTGATAGCTAAGGATGTGGAGCACTTTCTTAAGTTTCTTTCAGCCTTTTGGATTTCCTCTATTGAGAATTCTTTCTTCAGTTCTGTACCCCATTTTTTAATAGGGATATTTGGTGTTTTGTTGACTAGTTTATTGAGTTCTTTGTATATTTTAGAGATCAGCCCTTTGTTGGATATAGGCTTTTTGAAAATCTTTTCCCAGTCTGTGGGATGCTGTTTGGTCTCGTCCATTATGTCCTTTGCCTTAGAGAAGCTTCTAAGTTTGAAGAGGTCCCATTTATTAATTGTTGCTCTCTGTGTCTGTGCCCCTGGAGTTATGTTCAGGAAGCGTTCTCCTATACCACTTTGTTCAAAGGTACCTCGTACTTTCTCTTCTAAGAGGATCAATGTGGCTGGATTGATGTTGAGGTCTTTGATCCATTTGGACTTGAGTTTTGTGCATGGCGACAGACATAGGTCTATCTGCAGTCTTCTACACACCCTCATCCAATTGTGCCAGCACCATTTGTTGAAGATGCTGTCTTTGCTCCATTGTATAATTTTAGCTGTATTGTCGAAAATCAGGTGTTCATAGGTGCGTGGATTAATATCAGGATTTTCAATTCGATTCCATTGGTCTACCTGTCTATTTTTATGCCAATACCAGGCTGTTTTCAGAACTATAGCTCTGTAGTAGAGCTTAAAGTCAGGAATGGTTATGCCTCCTGAAGTTCTTTTATTGAATAGGGTTGTTTTGGCTATCCTATGTCTTTTGTTTTTCCATATAAAGTTGATTATTATCATTTCAAGGTCGGTGAAGAATTGTGGTGGGATTTTAATGGGGATTGCATTGAATCTGTTGATTGCTTTTGGTAAGATTGCCATTTTTACTATGTTAATCCTACCTAACCAAGAGCATGGGAGATCTTTCCATTTTCTGGTATCTTCTTTAATTTCTTTCTTTAGAGTCACAAAGTTCTTCTTATATAGGTCTTTTACTTGTTTGGTAAGCATTACACCAAGATACTTTATGTTGCTTGTGGCTATTGTAAATGGTGATGTTTCTCTGATTTCTTTCTCTGTCTCTTTGTCGTCTGAAAAAAGTAGGGCTACTGATTTTTTTGAGTTTATCTTGTATCTTGCTAATTTGCTGAAGGTGTTTATCAGCTGTAGGAGTTCCCTGGTAGAGTTTATTGGGTCGCTCATGTAAACTATCATATCATCTGCAAATAGAGACAGTTTGACTTCTTCCTTTCCAATTTTGATCCCCTTGATCTCCTTTTTGTTGTCTTATAGCATTAGCTAGAACTTCTAGTATGATATTGAAGAGATATGGAGAGAGAGGACAGCCTTGTCTTGTTCCTGATTTTAGAGGAATTGGCTTAAGTTTCTCTCCATTCAGTTTGAGGTTGGCAGTCGGTTTGCTGTATATTGCTCTTATTATGTTTAGGTGTGTTCCTGTTATCCCTGACCTCTCCAATACCTTTATCATGAAAGGGTGTTGAACTTTGTCGAAGGCTTTTTCCACATCTAGGGAGATAATCATATGGTTTTTCTTTTTCTGTTTGTTTATATAGTGGATCACGTTGATAGATTTATTATATTTTATAAACAGGTACTTGCCCATCAATGTTGATGGCATCACTGTGTGCAGAACATTAGTGAACCTAGCCTGGTGTCCAAAAGCATTGCCACAGATGAAGCTCAGTGATGTACTGAGAATGTGACATCTTTTCAGCCTTATATAAAAAGTAGTTCTGTTGTTTGTATTATGCAGATCCAAATGGGGCTCGATGAGGTCGCTCGGCAGATGAGGACACTTTTTCTTCTTACAGTTCCCAGAATGAATACAGAGTATCTCATGTTGACTTTCAAACTCAGTGACTCAGTGAAATCCAGATTCCAGAGATCTGGTGCCCTCTTCTGTCTTCCTTGGGCACTCCATACAGGAAATCATGGGGATGACACACACACATAAAATAAATTAAAACATGAAATGGGTGATTTCAAACTGGCTACAACTTGAGATAAACATAGTAATCAACTTAAAAGCAGTTCAAAAAGATAGTCACCCATGGGTATGTTCACTTCACAATGAGTGCTTGTCTGTGTACACCTGAAGTCCTGTATTTCATGCATTTGCAGGAATTGCTTTGTCCCAGACTAGTAATGACTATATGGCTGGGGTGCGAGGTTCAGAGTCGTAAGAATTGGGAAGCGAGCAGGAATGTGATCACTATATATTATAACCTCTGAGAAGCAACTATGTCTAGTAAGTAGTATAATGAAAATAAAAGACAAGGAGAACAATACTATCAACACTGCAGTTTTTGGCTAATTGCTTTAATATTAAGTAGTCACATAGCCATAATATGGATCAACTTCCATATCCTTATCCTTCTCCCTGAGAATGAAAATGTGCAGTTAGAGAGGTGCACTTGGCAGCATTCTGTCGCTCCTGTGAGGCCCCACTTCTTCATTTCCTCCCTCTCTGAACTCTGGCAGCTGTGGTGGGCTGAGGGGGGAGTGGCCGTGGAATTTCACTTTCGTTTATGGAATTGGATGGCAGCTGAAGTCTAGTAGAAGATATTGCATTTGAGGTTTGGGAGGTGATGGGGCCTTGTTTCTGGCAGCAGAAACAAGTCCCTTGGGAGTAAAGTAAGAGATGATGCTTGTCAAGGCCTATTGCAAAAATGGATGTGGTTGGTTAATTTAGGTGGTGTGGCACTGGTGGCAGTCAGAACAGCTGTCTTGTCAGAGGCCATCAAAGACATGCTGGCAGGAGCTGGTTGGAATATTTTGGGTGTGGTAGACTGCGTTGACTGGGAATGTGGCCTCAAAGGGTAAGCTTCAGTGGGAATGCTAGAAACCCAGGTGTGATGCTTTTGGGAAATAGCTCTGGCTTGAGGTTTGTCCATTTTTGGAAAGCCAGAGGTACTTACTTGGCCTTCCCAAAAGGGGCAGCTCATCCATGGATGGAGATGGACACTCAGTGTGAGCACTGCTCTCTGCTGTGTAAGCATTTCCCCAGGTTTGACCACACCTTTGGCCATCAAGTGTCTCATCGAGCAGTGATGTGATGGCAGGTCCTGTCCTGGAATCTTTGTTGCTGCTGAAGTTTATCATAGCCTGGGTGGAGTACATGCCCATTTTCTTCTCACTCATTCTTATCATGGGTAAATGACCTGCACTGCCTCCAGCATGCCGGGATGAGTTTGAGGCTTTTTAAATCTGTCCTGGCTGGGCCCAGGTGAATGTCTCTCCCCAATTAGGGCATAATTTGTGTTAATTATATATATATAAATATATATATATTTAAAGTTTCTGTCTTCTGATCTTGTCTAGTGGTGAGAATGGGGTGATGAAGTCTCCAACTATGAGTGTGTGAGTTTATTTTTATGTGATCATTGAGTTTTGTAGTGTTTCTTTTTCGAATGCAGGTACTTTTATTTGGGTCATACATACATATTGACAATTGAGACTTTGTACTCCTGGATTTCTCCTGTGATGAATATGAAATGAAGCAACTTTTTGAAGTGACCAAGGCCATGTTTCCTTCTTGCTTTTCACTTTGCTACTCAACTCCCCTGCCAGAGTGTAGTGAGAAATGTTGATACATTCATGGAAGATAATTTAAGAATTCTCTGAATTAAGCAGGGTCTTGTTGGCACACTCCATTAATCCTAGCACTCCAGAGAAAAATTCCGGCAGATCTTTGTGAGTTCAAGTCCAACCTGGTCTACAAATCAAGTCCCAGGATAGGCTCCAAAGTACTACAAAGAAACCCTGTCTAAAACATCAAAGAAACAAAAAAAAAATATCTTAGACTGACTCTAAAACTATAAGCAAGCACCCAATCACATCCTTCCTGGCAAAACAGATGTTTTGGTCATGGTAGCTTTTACAACAGTAAAACAGTAATTAAGACACTCACCAAGTATATCATCTGTGCATAGAAATATGTTAATGTTATCCTTTTGTGGTGATATCTTGTTTACACAAATAAAGTCTGTTTGGGAGTCAGATATAGATGCAAATGCTGAGAGATCACAGAGAAGGAGCAAGCCACAGCTCATCTTATCTTCTAAGCATCTCAGGAGGAACAAAACAATTTCCTGTTTTTCCCTGCTTATACCCTGTTTCTGCCTAGCTCCATCACCTCCTGCCTTTCTGGGCAGTACTGCAGACCAGTATTGTTAACTAGTGGCAAAGTCCATTCTCAGAACCCCAGAAAGACTTTGTTTGTGTAAGAAAGATATCACCACATCAGTTAAAATGAGAAAATCCTGTGTCAATGATTAATGAATGTATTAATGACCACTGGTAACAAACTTGTGACACTTTTCCTGAATTAAGTATCTCAATAACAGAAACTGTCAAGTCTAGGTTGTATGTTTTCAGCTGCCCAGATTGCAGGCATGTAAGGATGCTGTAATCTTCCTGCAAGTGTTCCCTCTATCCCTTTAACACATGGCTTCTGGGATACCCATTGGCTTTCACCAGCTTAATGACATCACCCTCCCTCAGCCAATCAGCAGTAGATAGTGTTTTGAGGTTACCTTGGTAATAACTGACCAAACATTCCTCACTGCTGAGCATCCTTGATCGTGCCCAGACGTGGACTTTTTACTGAGAAACCCAACAACCAGAGTACTCATCCCTTTATCCAGATCCTACACCTTTTAGAAACCAACAACCTGTTCTTTCATCCCTTCATCCATATCTACTCCTTTTCTTTGTTGTTCCTGACTTGAAGATGTCAGGTAGGAAAAAAAAATTAATGGTTTCAATTTTTTTTAATGGACAGCTCCATAAACTGGGAAGCATCAAAAAATGTGGGATTAAGGGGAAATTGGTGAACATCAGGATGATGACATAAATGTAGTCTTGGATATGACATTTCCTAGGGGTGTATTGGACAGAGAATTTCTCCATCCTGTCACTAAATGTGTCTTTACTTTCCTTGGTGAGATAGCAGGCTGGAAGGGCTCTCTGAGGTATTGTGTCTTAAGAGTATGAAAGAAGCAAACAAGACTATTCCTGGGACTGTTTCAGCTGAAGCACAGAGAGAGCTGGGTACGTAGAGAGGTCAAGTAAGGGCTATGATTCTTCCCTGCACTAATTTTGTCTCATGAGAATTACCATGTTAATACTGTGGAACAGTGATATTGGCATATCAGTGGAAATGTCTGCAATATCTTCCACACCTCCATGAGCAGGGTTGCCTGGCCGTCCAAGCTGGTTAGGCAGCTATGTCTTACTCATGGACCAGAAGGCAAGTTTCTTGGACCTTGGCTTTTACAGTTAGGCCTGTTACTTCATGGGACAGACGGGTCTGTGTTTCATGTCTAGAGAACAGAAGCAATAGTGTTTCCTGTTGTGACTCTCAAAACAAACTCTTGAAAATTAGTGTCAGTTCCAGGACTGTTTTTTTGGTGTGTTCCCTGAGCACTTGGGAGCTGAGGTACCTGATCCAGCACTAGCAAAGCTCTGTCCAGTTTTAAAGTTACCTTTGTTCATGTTAAAATTCTTTTTAATTTCTCAAATTGAAAGACCCCCACTATGCATATTGCCTGTTTGAACTACTCTTGCCAACTAGCCAAGGTCAAGTTATGGGAAAAATACTGGAGGGAACCAGTTGCTACTCTAATCCAAAGTCAACCAGATATCTGTGGTCTGCAGCTTGGACCAAAGCAAGGTCAGCAGGATGATATCTGGGAACAGAAGGTTCTGGGAGCATTCTATGGAGACCACCAGAGTGCTGAGATAGTCACAACTGAATTCTTTGTATTTTTTTGTGCCCAACCTGAATAAGCAACTCTGTGCTTGGATAACCCAAATTGCCTTAATTGAATGGACCAATGACATCCCTGTAACCATGCTTCTGCTTCTGTAAGCCTGCTTCTTGCCACCCCAACCCTATATAAACTGCCTGAGTTTTAACCTCAGCACACTAAGTCCACTGAAATACTGAAGCGTCCACAGGTACCTGTGTAAGCAATAAACAGCCTCTTGTGCTTGCATCCAGTGGTCTGGTCTCGCCTATTGGGGGCAAGGACCTTACCCCAATGGGCTCCGAACTCTTGGGGTCTTTCAAAATGATAATATTTTTGTTGATGATGTTGGAATTGTTTTTTGCAAACCATCAAATCACATTAGCTTACATCTCCTCCCATATTTTCCCTCCAAACTTTTTGACCATCCCAAAGAAAAATTGAAAAAGACTACAGCAAGTCTTTCCTTGGTTAACCCAAATTGCCTTAATTGAATGGACCAATGAAATCCCTGTAACCATGCTTCTGCTTCTGTAAGCCTGCTTCTTGCCACCCCAACCCTATATAAACTGCCTGAGTTTTAACCTCAGCATAGGGACCGTATATTCCCTGGAACATGGTCAAAGTCTCACTGACCCACCCCTTAAAGATATCTGGTTCTTCTCCACCGCCAACACTCACCCTTTCTGCTTGAGCCATTAAGTGTGTAGAGTAACACTTCAGCATCTTTATCACAATTTAAGGACTCTCTTCAGTGGCTTTTGGATACACTGTTTCTTTTTAATGTGAGGGAATATAAAAGTCTCCTGTAATCATTTCTCATTCTTAATTGTGAGTCTGTCATCATAGATACCAATGCAGAGGAAGCTTCCTAGGCCATAACAGCCAATGACACCACAGATCATTGACTTCCACATGGCTTCAGGAGGCAGTATAGATTATAGAGACCAATCTGGCATGGAGCTACAGCACAGTCTATGGAGGCCTTTTGAGGCGGGTCAATTCAGATAAAGGACCACTCTCCATCTCCATTAGTGTGGGCTTCTGCAGCTCTGTTTCACTTCTACTTGGCCTGTTCATGGAGATCTGCTCTGTCATCGCCAGCATCATCTTCTTCTTTTCAGTCTCACGAGAATGCTTTTAAAAGGCATCTGCCCATAAGACCTGATATTTTAAATGTTTCAGAGTTCTTTTGTTCTCTCAATATCCTCTGCTCTCTCATCTCCCCTCAGTGTCTCCCTGGGTCTCTAAGCCTCCTGGAGCTGCTCTGTGGTTGTGCAGATGCCAGCAGCCACTGACATCTCAAATTGATATTTACTGAATAAATTCTTGAAAAAATTTTGGATGTAATCAGTTGCATTTGAAGTTAGGTCATATCTACAAACTCATCAGCTATATAATAGGATTAAAAGCCTTCAACTCTGTGACCATAGTGGTCATTAAATTAGCAGTGCATAAATGAACAAAAACTAACATTAGTTTCTGGAGAAGCAGAGGATTTGTTTTCCTAAGTTCTTTTATTCTTGCTTACAGGCAAATTTTTAAAATCCTGTCTCAGACACCAACAGAGCTCACGGGGACTTTTCACTCCTATGGCCCCAAATGGGGTAAGTCTCATTCCTTTTGAAAACAATGTTCTTTGACATGCAATCATATATAGAAATTTAAAGAAATGGAATCAGTTTTTAAATTAGTTGTTATTTAACTTAAAATCTATCTTATTTTACATACTAATGCCAGGTGCCTCTCCCTCCCTTATATCCATTCCCCTACCTCCCCCTTTAGTAGCAAAGTAAGGAGATCCAAAACTGGGTAGTTCACTACATTTATTGAGCTGTATTGCTGCATGTGGTGTTTTATTTACTATAATTTCTTTAGTAAGAGCTTTTTCACACACTTACTCTCTCTCTCTGTCTCTATTTCTATCTCTCTCTCTCACACACACACACTGTGTATGTGTGAATGTCAGACAGGAGACATACAGAATGGTAGGACAGTAGGAGGTGGCTTCTGATGTTCCTCTATCTTGTCTCTTCTGTTTTAGAACAAGAGCACCATGCAAAAATACCAAGAAATATCTCTTCTGCCAAAATAGCGGTTCAGATTTTTAATTTCCATAGGAATGAATGTGGAAGTCAGCGGCAAAGTACCCATGGAAATGTATATCAAAATGAGTGATGACCTCCTAGAAATGGCGGCAGATCTACAAAGAAAAGAACTTAAAGAGGAAGCATTTGTGTTATACCACAAATTTTTAACGTGAGAACCTGCACTTTCTATCTCCATTCCTGTGACAGATCCGTTACTAATCCTGTCTTCATCTTCATGTTTCTCCCCTCTGCTGACATTATAGAACTTGAGAAATACATCTTTCAGTCAGATTTATGGCCGCTCACACAAATGTTTTTCCTTGCTATTCAAAGACACGAGAACCACAAATAAGGGAAATCATGATAGTTCTTGAGCATGTTTCCACATGGCCTTCATTTTAGAGGAAAGTTTGCAGTTTAAGTGGTTGTGTCTGCATTGGTGAGTGTGTCAACTGCTATATCTCTGGCCAGGCATTCAGTCACAGACTTATTCCTATGTATGGCAAAGCCCAGATTGTTCTTCTCTTAATCCTGTAGCATATTGTTTAGTTAAGAAAGAAGTTAGCATTTCCTGAACCTAAATAGGAACCAGAGAACTATGTACTACCTGGGGTCAAAGTGGCTTAGAATACTTTCTGTGTTTTTGATCATACGTGGATAGGCAGAATAAATGCAAGATGGCAGAGCTGTCACCAGATATTTACACTTATCCTATGTGACATGAATGCATTGTGTTTGAGGAAGGGAAAGATGGCAAAGGTCTCACCAGTCCTGCCTAGCCCTGTGTTTGGTGAAAGAGAACCTGAGGACATAAATGCAGGTGACTGTAAGGAGCCCAGGCTCTTGGGAAGACCTCTGTGGTCCTGAATCTATTGATCTTCTGAAGGCTGTTTGTGCTGAGTAGGCATATCTCCATCAGGTTCCACAGAGGAAAAGAAAGGTCAGACTTAGACATGAACACAGATACCACATTTTATAATTCTCAGGTTGTGCAACTTGAAGAACATGATTTGGATGGTTTTCCAACTTTGTTTTTCTGCAAGGTGAAGGTAATCTCTTGAGATTACAGTAAACACCCCTCTATTTCCTCTCCTTAAGAGAAATAAGTGTGTTACTAGAGTACTTATTTGCCCCTCCAAACAAACATCAGTTTGTCACAACCAGTTTTCAATCCCACCCTGCACTCAAGAAACTTTCTTGGTTCCTGGACTGACAGGAGTGTTGAAGCACGTTAGCAGTCATTGTGGGTGCCTCGTCTCACTAGGTTCCATTGCACAGCTCCCTGCAGCTCTGTGTTCCCCCAGTGTTTCTTTTCATTACCTAATGCTCTCAGGGAGAGGTTGTTCCCTGCTCAGAAACAATACTCTGTGCTTCTCTATGAGCACACATCCTTCTCCTTTGGTAGTAGAAGGATGAGACCACACTCTATTTTTTCTTTTGAAGTTCAGGAGGAGGATGGTCTGTTTCCTTGATAATCTGTGAGCTCATTAACCCTCCCTGCTGTCTCCTGCATGCCAGGATGACAAGCACACACAATTTCAGATTAGCTATACTACTTGATATCTGATATTTTAGGAACGCACTAGTTGATAGAAGAATTACGACCTTTCTTTCTCTAGGCACTGGGATGGATATGGATGTAACATATCAGGGTGGAACTCTTCTCACTCCAGCATCTTCTGAAACCATGCCTAGAGAGACCAAATTTTTTCAGGGTCTCATTTACAAATTTGGACCTTTTCTGCTCACATATTAATGCTGCTTTATTGCTTTAGACTCTTCCTGGAGAAGCTGAGACATGGCCCAGAATACTGGAACACCCTTTCCAAGGGAACATGATCCAAAATCAACAAGGTAGGTCTTTTTTATCCGTGTGGCAGTCCTAAATCTCCAAAGTCACAGGGAGCTACTTAGAGAAAAGTCACAGATCCTGTCCCTGGGTAATCAGGACATCTCTCAGCATCACAATACAGAAGAAAGGGATGGCAGCAAATTGGGGTCAAGTCATAAATAAGATTCTGACATCTCATGGAAATAGATAGTATCCCCAGTACAGGAAGGGACTTTTAGAGGCCATTCTCCATGGTATGATACTTATTTAGCATGGAGACACAGGGTGGTGGGGAGCCTAAACCCTATCACAATTGATTTAACAGTCTTTGATGATTCCTCATGGAAGGCCTCGCCCTCTCTGGGGAGTGGAAGGGGGATGGGATGGGTAGGGGTCTGTGTGGGGAATAGGATGATAGGAGTGAGATGGAACTGGATTAGATATATAAAATAAGAAAAAATATTAAATTAAAAAATATTCATAAGTCCCTTCCCATTTGTTTTCTTTCCCCCTTTGCTGACATTAGGTCAGTTCTAATTCTCCCTTTCTGTTTTGTTTTGCAGACAATACATAGGGTCTTTGACATAGTTGAGGCCCTGAAGAGACAACTCCTGCAGCAATATAGCGAGGAGTACTCAGAATACCTGGCAGATAAGGTCAGTGTGTGAGCATGAAGACAGGATGTTTTTGTATCACTTAATCAGCCTGTGACTTGGGACTCTGTTTTACTGTCAGCGGAGGTTGTGATCCAAGGAACAGGATCTACACATTCTTGCAAACATATGCACTCATATCTATAGAAGACAACACACACATGCACGCACACATGCACCTATTTACACCCATATACTCATGCATATTCATAGTCACAGATACATACACCCCAAGAGTATTATGGTTTTGAGAACATTGAGACCAAACTGTCCCTTAAGAAAGCCTTACAGTATCTGAGTAAAGGGGTATGTGTTGTTTTTCATAGTACCAAGGTTATGGAGGGGATCATAGATGCTGTGGTGATTTGTCATACCTCAACACAACTTCCTTTGTTCATCTCTTTGTTGGCAGGTCTTTTTCTTCTGACTTTTGAAATATTAGACTAATCCCATTTTTCTTTCTATAGAAAAAAAGAGACGAAGAAGAGGCAGAAAATAAGACCTTTTGGCATGAAGTAAGAGATACCATCAAACACTCCACAGACTTTGCCAAATGGAGTGATCTTCTAGACAGGCTGGTGGATGGAGTTGAGGAATTCAGGAGCAGAGAGGACTTGGCACTTAAAAGTGCTAAAGTGTCTTCTGAAGAATGCACTGTTATTACAACATCAGTGCCATGCAGTCCACAAGAATCCATCAAAGATATGAAAAGGGGCCCATCATCAGACACACAGGGTGGAGAGGTGAAGGTGGTGGAAAGCCCAGGTAAGTCACCACAGGTTCATGTTTTTATTTTATTTTATTTTTAATTTAATTTATTATTTTACATGTCGATCCCAGTTCTTTCTCCCTCCCTCTCTCCCTCCCTCCCTTATTCACTCTCTTTTACTCTCTCTGCCCTCTCATATGCACTCTAACCACCCTCCCCTCCCATCCCCCACCCAAATTCCATATGTAGGGGAATGGAATCCAGTTGGGGTCATGTGAAGTAGGGACTAGGGCTTAGCTCCTGTCTCTAGATTAAGGCAGTTATCCCTCCATGGGGGATGTGTTCCAAAGTCCTTTTGTGCACCAGGGATACATCCTGGTTTCACTGTCTGAGGTCCCTTAGACTGCTCAGTCCTTCTGGCTGAGACCCATATTCAGGGGGGCCTGAGTCATTTCCATGCTGGCTTCCCAGCTATCAGTCTGGTGGCCCATTAGGTACTCCTTGTTCTTGTAAGCTGTCTCTATGTGTTTCTGCCTCCTGGTGTTGTCCTCTCCATCTGCATCTGAGCTCTACTTCGAATCAGTGTTTATGTATGGGTGTTTGCTCCTCTTTCCAACAGGCACTAGTTGACCTCTCCATGGATAAGTTAGTTGTTGATCTCACTCTCACTCTTCCGGAAAGGGAGCCTTTCCATGGAAGCTCAAATTGTTAGTTGGCAGCAGTCTTGTAGTTCTCTAGACCTCATGATTTTAAAGACTTATGTTTAAATAGAGCCTATTGCATCAGAGTCAGCCACACACATTTGCAAGTGCACCTCACCAGTCTAGTAGTGCTGTGCTTTTGAAGAGGTGTCTGAAGGTGGGAGCACTAAGCAGCACAGAGAAAGCTTCATCCCCCATGCAATTTCCCCCAGTCTTTGTCTTTCCTGGATCCCCTTTGCTGTGGTAATAGAACCTCGAGTGACTAGTATTTTCTCTTTCCTTCCTGCCATCTGACTTCCCATAAAAGAAGCCTTTAACTTAGTTCAAGCCAGTTCAGTTTCTTCAAAACTCGTGATATTCAGATCCTCATCTTTTCAGAGCTCTGGAGAGAATAGAGGAAGCACATTAAAATACTCCTGAATTATTGCTCATCGTGAGGACTTTGCTGTGCATTGGTAATTCCGAAAAAACTATTTTGGTTGTATGTGATTGAATTTTCAGCATCAGGTAGACCTCTGTAGGATTCTCCTAGTAGGTCAGGGAGATAATGACACTGACTGAAGTGCTAGCTGTGACAGCCTCAAACCTAGGGTAGAATCTCCAGAAATCACCTGACAATTGGCTGTGGGTGGCCACCTCCCTATTCTAAGATCTCTTCAGGTTACATGAGACAGGGAGACAGAGAAGACCTGTTTTTTCACAGCACAGATAGCAGGGAAGACACAGAGCACAGAGAGATTCTTTTAGACTAACAGTGCCGGGGAAGGCCTGCACTCCAGGCAGTCTGCTCACATCTGCAGATGCGCTGTCACACCTGCGCATCCTTGCCCACACATGAACATACACATTCTGAAAAATGCACACATATCATAGACATGTACAAACACATGGTTCATATATGAAGGATTTCAAAGGAGAAATCACGAATATTGAAGAAAAAAGTTCTCCAATATGCCATCTAAATACATTATTACTTTTATTTTTTATTTGTATCATCTGGCTTTATAGACTAAATAGGCCTTACCTTGAAATCCTGGCCCCTCACCTAGGAAATGCTTAAAATCCAAATATGCAACTACTGGGCTGGAATTTTACATATTTCTAAAGTATTGGTTGATTCTTGTCTGCACTGGCATGAGTCAAATCTCTCCTTATATGACAACCTCAAGCAAAATTGCAATTCCCTTCTTAATTACACATTGGTGAGAGTCAGAGTGCCCCAGCTGTGGCCCTGTGTATTCAACAATCAGCATATTTACAGATGATCTTAGAGAGTCAGTCTTAGAGAGCCTAAAGCCTGTGCAATCAGCAATCTACACATCTGCATAACATAACATCGGAGCAGAAGTAAGCTATTCTGTTCCTTTTGGACTGTAGAAACAACCAGGATAGAGTATGTGGCCTCAGCTAATTGGAGGGAAAGAGCTTTGAGAAGAAAGTTCTCACCTGTATTATAGGCAGGGGGCTCCTGAAGTGATATCCAATATCTTTGAGATTTTTCCTCCAGGCCACCAGGCTGAGCTCCGCTCATGGACAACAGGTCCTGTAACCTCAGACTTCTCTCTCTTTTCCTTTGCAGGTCAGAACTCCAAAGGCCTCCACCCTGTAGTCCTTCCAAAGGACCTTTGTGATCAGTTTCTGCGCTGTGCACGGAAGAACACCAGGAAAGGCATAGAGACATGCGGTGTATTATGTGGTACCATGGTAAATATAGGAAAACCCCATCTTGATCTGAGGCTGTATCTTATTCCCCTTTGGCTGCCCTTGACTCCCAGAGAATATATCTAGGGGCTGTATCCATACATATCCCTCAACAGAAGGAACCATGTGTGAAATGACATTAGCTAACTTGAATTTGATGAGTTTCTGTGGCCTGGTGATTACCTACTTTGTGCTAAGGCTTAGAATAGAAACTAAACCCTTCAAGACCTGTGAGCAGACCTAATGCCTGCTGCAAACAAAACCCTAACCTAGGATATGCTATTGGAGACATCTCATGTTCATCTCATCACCCCTACATTTTTCTGTTTCCCAGGAAAGCACTGGAGCAGTCAAGGTGGGGAAACACTGGGGTGAGGTTAAAGGACGAGGGTCATTCACTGGGGTGAGGGCTTCATTTATTTATGGAAAGTTGGATTGACAGTAACTGTAACAAGTTGTTTTCTTGTGGCAGGTCAAAGAAGAATACCATGTGACCCACATAATTATTCCTGTGCAGACAGCAGGCCCTAATTATTGTTATGCGGAGAACGAGGAGGAAATATATTTCATGCAAGAGGAACTGGGCCTTCTGACGTTAGGTTGGATTCATGTAAGCAAATTGATTTCACAGGTGGTGAGCCCAGATCTGTGTCTGCACAATCAAGATGAATTTCATCCATCTGTGAGCACCCACAGTCACTGGTGTTCTAGTGTTTAGTCAAAAGGCACATTCCTTGGTGCATTTCAGCTTTACTAATTTACCTCTTCCTCAGTGTAGTTCTTCATTGTTCCACTTCTTGGTTAATGTGTTGTGCATTGTAGACTCCCTAGGAGGTAAGAAAACATGGTGTAGACACCATCACCCTAAATGCTGTATGGAAGTATTTCACTCAGTCAAGAGAGTTCCCTCTGTTGATATCTTTTTGCCTTTATGAAGAAGTACTTGGTTTTGTACACCCAAAGAGCTTCTTCATGCAAAGTTGCATCCAAATTTGCTTATTTGCCTTACAATAATACACCATGGCAGATGGAAGTAGGTTCTGTGAAGCCAGGTGAAGGCAGGAGATAATCCCCTGGAGGCTTTTGTTTGCTGAGATTCATCCTGGTAAATGGTGGGTGTGACAGCAGGAGAAGTGACTTTCTGACAGATAATAAGACCTAATGGGGACTGCTTGAGCACAGTGGGTTATTCCATAACAAAAGTCTGCAGGAGAACTGGTCATGGGTTTCCCAGAAGCCACAGACCAGGGACAGTAAGAGAGAGAATTAAGGATGTGACCTAGGGACAATCTCCATCAGCAAGGGGATTCAGTTCTCATGCTGGAGCTGGGGTTCATTGATGAGTTTGGCTTCTGAAATTTAAGCAGGCCATGGTGCCAGAGACTAAAAGGTTTAACTAATCCATAGAAATACAGTGTACAGGCAGAATACTGGCATCCTGTCATTCAGGAGGTAAGACTTCTGGATGATGACTTTGGCACCAAAAAGTAATAACCAGAGAGAAAGAGGCTTGAAAAAAATGGGTTGAGTTTATGGCTATCTGGGAGTCTTACAGGACTGTCATGTTGAGCCTTCATCTAAGCTGTAGATCCCATAGGAAGGGAGAGTCATGAGGCCACTCTGTGCAGAACTAGTTTAACAGAATCTTCAAATGTACATGAATGGGGCAATGGCTTGTTTTGTTGGTTTTACCAGTTTTTACTTCCTTTCTTTTTCCAAATGTTTTCTATTTTAAAATATAGCTAATTTGTAAGTATGCATACATTTGCAGTGTAATTAATGACTTCTTGATGAAACATCCATGTGAATAATACTCTTAGAGAAGGAAACAGCAACCTTCCAAGGGCCTTGTCAAGCTTTGCAACTTCTCTCTTCTGAGACTGATCTCCTTCTTGTTCTAACCATCTCTTTCTCATTTCATTAGTATTCATCTACTAAGTGTGCCTTCCTCCATGATATCAGCATTTCAGTACTGCTTGTGTCTTGAAATGTAGAGGTTAGATATTTGGTTTTTACATCTGGCTTGCTTGCCTTAACATCTGCAATGTTCATCCCCTTTGTGGCATGCAGTTGCCTGAGGTGTGCTTAAACCTGGCAGGCTATGAATAAAGGGAGGGAAGAGGCATAAGTTAATGCAACAGTACTAGGTAGAGTAACAAAAAATACGACCAGATGTGTCTTCTCTTCACATAGGAAGATATCCCACAGCTCTTAATGGCAGGGAACTGAAGACTCACAGAGTCTGTTGAACTGAAGTTCTAAATAGTTTGGGAACTCTTGGTTAAGATGGAATAGATTCTATTGTTGGCAGGAGGGAAGCAGATGTAGGTTAGAAGCTAAAGAACAAACTTGGAATGGTTATTGTTTAGACATCAGGTATAAGTAAATATGGATGAATAAAAGTCTAGTCCTCAGCGAGGGAATAGCCTCAAGTAAAGTCTCGTCCTCAGCGAGGGAACAGCCTCAAGTAATTTTTTAAAGCTCAGCTTCTAATGACCTAATAGATTAGGTTGATAAGTGAGGTCATTTCCTCTTCCTTCTCCACCTAGCAGACCACAGATGTGTCCCAGCATGATTTGGCGAGTCATTGTGGGAGGCAGTGGTTGAAAATTCTTGGGACCTGCTGTGTTGGGTATGTCATTGGGCTTACTGTGATTTCTTGAATTCTTTTGTCTCCATAGACCCATCCAACCCAGACTGCCTTTTTGTCGAGTGTGGATGTACACACACATTTTTGCTACCAGAAGATGCTGCCAGAATCAATTGCAGTGGTGTGCGCACCCAAATATAAACAGTGAGTATATATAATTTAAGCCTAGACGGTACAAGAGCAAAATCGTCTATGGCTCAGAACACTGTAAAAACTAAGTAGTATCCAGAAAGTCTTAACTGAGTGCTATAGAAGCCCCGTTTTAAGGTGAACATTCTAACACCAGCTGCTCTTAACAGATGTGCTGACACCACTGTTCGTTTTCTAAGACAAAGCACAAAGAAGTGATCTCAAGTGTCAGAGGTTGAAGATATTCCACACAAGAAACTGCCTAAAGTGTCATTCTCAATGTCACCTTAGTCTGAATTCCTCAGCAGAGCTAGTGTTGGGAAAGCAATGAATCATCCTGTTTCTTTGAAAGAATTTTGTACCCTGGATAATGTCCCACAGGAATTAGTGGTCATAGGTTTGAGCGCTACCCCATTTATTCCTCACAGTGATTGGCCTGAACTGGATTGATTCTTCTTTGTGCTCAATTCTACTGTTGAGAATTTTATTATTAGGTCAAACTACAAGAAAGGGATCAAGAGAGAGAAAACCATAGAGAGAGATACACGTAAGGAGAGGAATGAGAAGGAGAGAAAAGAGAGGAAGAAAAGGGAGGGAGGACAATTAGGACCATGACAAAGAAGACATAGTCTAACAGAACTTCAATGATAGTGTTTACTAGGAATAGAAGGAAGACATACACATCATCTGTGCGGGAGGAAGAATTGTGCAGGTCAGAGCAGAGAGAGCAGGAGAGCAGGGGAATAAGTGTAGGTATGAAAGAGAAAGAAGAGAGGACATAGAGGAGAGGAGAGACAGGGAGGAAAGAAAGGGGAAGGGGAGAGAAGAAGATGGAAAGAGGGAGAGGATAGAGAGACGAATGAGTGTTGTGGGGATTTCTGTTTGAATGTGAGTCTGCCTTTCTCTTTTCAGAACAGGAATTTTCACACTGACAACTTTTGGATTAAAAGAAATATCAAGCTGCCCCAGGAGGGGCTTCCATCCCCATAATCAGGACTCAGCTCTTTTCTGTGTAGGTATCTGTATACAGGAGAAGAAACATAATAACATTGTGAGAATATCCAAACCCTGTCCCACAAAATTTATAAGGGCCAGGGGATACAACCACAGAGATTCAAGGAAGCTTGAAATCCTGGAATCAGAATGCTAAGTCTAAGATGTAGAACATTCTGTGTGTGATTATATGTATCATAATTAATATGTATATGCATTTGTATAGAATTTGGATCACACTCTGATCCTAAAGGGAAAATAACACTTGTATACATTTCAGCTCTTCTTTTAAAAAGATATATAATTTTATATTTCAGTATATTTATACCTGTACTTTCATTGTGTAGCCTTTTAAAAATAGAACCTATTTTTATTTTAATTTGTTGTCTCTGTGGGTTTTCACATGGGAGTTTATTGCTCATTTTAAAATCGAATTATCTAGAACGGGAGTTCCCAAGTTGCCAATTGTAATAACCCCTTCCATGGTGAAAAACACCCATAACATAAGCTCTTGGGCAGTTGCAGTAGATCATCAATTTGAGGCTAATTGATGTTACATAATAAGACTTTTAGACTGATGATTACCTATCATGTTGTAGACCCAGAGTGACCATCCCTGAAATGTCAGTAATGTCACCCTTACAATCTGATTAATGTAATGACTCCCCTCAAGGTCTATTGGGTCACCTTTGCCATCTGATGTACATTATGACTCCAATGGTGCACTGGACTTACACATCTCTAACAACAAACACAATAACAAAAACAACAACAACAAAAAACTATTTGCTATGTGACTCTGGAAAATAGATGGAAAAGATCCTGAGATACACAGAGATGATTGACTCTAAACATGAGGCATGAGGAGAACTAGGTGGGAGTGTTGGGGACCAGAACTTTTGACATTACTTCTAATGACATCAAGATTTCACCACTTGGCTGAGAACTATCTGGCTGCAATGAAATTCTTCAATCAAAACTTACTGCTCGGGATGTGGCTCAGTTGTGATAGTGTTCCAATTTTAAGCATTAGTATCTGAAATCCTTTCCCAGCACTGATGAAAACAGTTGTGCTTATGTTTGCCTATAATCCAGCACTGGGAACCTCGAAGCAGTAGAATAATGTCAGGATCCTTCTGGCTTAGCTAGGCTATGTGTGCTAGCCTATGTCGCACAAGGCCCTCTTTTGGTATAAATAAAATGTACAAGTTGTTTCAAAACTGATTTCCATTCCCTAACAATATTTCCCTTTTTCCAATTGCAGGACTGCCGTCATGTCACCATCCAAAACAGCAGGGTGACAATCACGGATTTGCGATGAGTAAATCCCACAGACCCACCTCAGTGGGAGCCTGTGTGTGTGTGTCTGTGTGTGTGTGTGTATTTTGTATATATGTGACTGAATGTATGGTGGTGTGTATCTGTGTATGTATGTTAACCTGTGTTATGTATGTTACATCTGTGTTAAGGATATCAATGGTATAGTATGTATTTATGGCACACTGTGTTCATTCACAGAGCCCAGATGAACTTACTTCTACATTTCTGTTTTAGCAATTAGGAAAAGCTTCGATAAAACACAGAAGAATGTGATACATAAAGTCAAGACCTCTTGAGTACAAACCCTGAGTCTAGATGTGAGATCATAGAAATTTATTTGATTTCAAGGTGAGGTGGCTATATTTTTGACTTGTCAGTAATATCTTTCTTCAATAATGCACAAAGTGAGAAATGTGATAAGGCAATATGGACAAAGCCATCAGCTCAATCACAAGTATCGCAAAGGAAAAATAATCTGCAATATGTTTTAATTTATGACATTTGGTATATTCATGGCTGCGTTTTGAGGTGAAAGATCATAGCTCTTTTGAATAAGTAGAGAAAACTTGATCTAATATTGCATTCTACTAGAATTACAATTCTAGATTGTGAATGTATTTTTCTGTTTTTTGTTTCAGCCTCTTGTATTTGTAATGACTCCTGATGCTAGAAACCCTTTGACTAACAACATTTCCTGACTAAAACAGACTGTATGGAATATTTAACATAAAAGAGGGATGTGTATGAATTGAGAACAAAGAGTACAAAATGTAAGTTCTTAAAAATAGTTTGATATTAGGAATCATTTAGAGATTATATATACTGTAAAAATGAATAAGACAGTGTTTACATATTTTATGTCAACAAAGTATAATAGTACATCTTAGAACATGATGGGATTTCAAATTTAATAAAGATTCCTTTTATTGCATTGTAGAAACACAATGTTAGAAAGATTTGAACATGACTGGTGGCCCCTCCTTACATTGAGTACCACAGGGAAACCTTTTCAAGATGACAACCTTCCTGGTAAACATTTTATTCTTATGTCCATCCTTACTACAAATGTCCCTGATAGCAAAGCAAAATTTATTCCCATTACCCAGATATACAATCTTCTGGACCAGTTTTGATTTTCTGTGCAAATATTCAGCAATACATCATTTCTCTACATGAAATCTTACAGTAAATATATAGTTAGGTTATTTATACTTAGTAATTATACCCTCAGATGACATCTTAATTGTTTTCTTTTAAATTAGTCATAGAGTCTATGAAAATTTTAGTAAATTCTATTTTCATTTTATATTTATATATTAGGAAGAGCTTTCTAAATCTACAGTCGTCACACATTAGACCAGTTGTCTTCCTATTCATCCTACTTACAAATTGTTCTATTTGGCTGGCTTGCATTATGCATATAAAACTGTTTACATTTTATTTTCCTTTCATTTGAATTGAAATTATTCTATTATTGGGAAATGATATAACAATTAAGATTCCATAACTTAATCTGTTTAAGGTGTATTTCTTCTTCCAAAACAATTTGTATCATTGAAGATCATTCAATTAGTATTAGTAAATTAATAAATTACTAAGGGAATAACAGTACTTAATGAATGTATGATTTCTTCTAATGAGAAGATAATTGTCAAGGTACTTGTGGTCCAACTCTAAACTCTTGCTTGTTTGAATTTTTATGCATGTGTAGGTTAGAAAGACTGATTGCATATCCAGTACCGAGGAGACCAGGTAATGGAGAAAGCAAAAGTGTTAGTTGTTGATAATAGCAGTTGACACAGCTTGTAATTAACTATGTGGTATTTGTAGATCTTCAAACAATATTAATTAGTAGGCACAAATTAATTACAAATTAACTAATAGGCATAAGTGAAGAACGATACTTTCACGATTGCTAAGCAATAGAGCTCACTCTCAGAATTAGTTACTACAAGTTCAGCAGGTTTAGTTATGCTCCGTGCAGCTGTGTCTTCCTATGTAAGTATGGCATAACATCTGGGTGAGTAGGTGTTATAACAGAACATAATACATCATATAATTTACTATAGTCAGTCTTTAGTGTCTGCAAGACCCATATCTTCATACATTTTTGTCTTCTGTACTCATTGTTTCACAGTTCTGAACTTCTGGGTAGACAAAAACATTATAGCATTCCTTGTGAGAGACTGTGAGCAGAAAGCAGATGTCCTGTGGACTGAGCAATGGATGTGAGACACATGATTAACTTCAGACTGTGTCTCCATCAGATCTGTTCATGCTCATTTTTCTCTGCAACCTGGTGCACTCTCAACTTTACATTAGTTCAAGTAATGTTCTGATAATCTACTTTTCCAAATTTGTACTGCATATGTAATAATACTAACCCAATTTGTAGGATAATAAGCATTCAACTCATGAACCAATCACTTTTATGCTACAAGTATGATGTTTGTTTTATTTAATTCTTTACATAAGATTTGTAAGATGAGTGCCAATTGAATGTGACTTTCTCTAGAAGCTGGCATTATGGGCCCACAGATCACTACACATAAAATAGATTATTCTGGAAAGATTCTTACTTAGGCTATGTACCTATATCTCAAGTGGTCATTAAGACAGATTGCATAGTTCATTCTTGAATTTATGTTTTATATGAAGCTCCTATACATAATTTATTTTCATAAAAAGTAATGATTATCAAGAGTGTCTTCTATGGTAATTTGAAGCTTCTGGATCCTTTATCAGTCAAAATATGCTAATACACTACATACCGGAATATATAGGTATCATTTTACAAATGTAATTTTTGGGACTTGCATTATAAGTTGATGTTTTCCCTGATGGTACTTTAGCTTTGCCATATTATGTTTCTAATATATTTCTTTGGAATCTTATATGTATCATCTTTTGTAAATAGGACATTCACTGTGATCTTCTCAGCCTATATCATACTGTATATTTAGCATCGTATAGGATAAAAGACATAGAGGTTTATGTGACTCAGTAGGAGAAGTACTTACCTAATATTTGTAGGAATCTATATTTATTAGAAAATTTGTCAGAAAAATGGTAAATTATTAGAAATACCTGTGGTGTTCTTGTCTGTAGAAAGATTTTTATTTGTTTTAGTTGAATTCTAGTCTCATCATGAAACCCAGATTTGCCTCAAAATTCTGATGTGTTTATTTCCCCCTCTTGATTTATGTGGGATTACAGATATCTATGACTATGCCAGCAGAAAATTTTTCATAACACTGCAGTGAAAACATTAAAAACCAAACTTCCTAAGTCATACTTTCCACAACCACAAAATTTACAAAATGTAAATGTTTAGAGAATGGGTTTGGAGAACTCAGGTTTGTATTTGATATGATGTAGCCACCAGCAGTCAGCTACAGGAGCCAAACTCTATGATGATTGTGGGGTACAAGGATACATGCTATCCTATAATAATAATATATATTATCTGAACATAGAATGAGGTATATGGATGTTAGCGAGACATGTATTAGTGAAGTAGAGAAAATCAGAGGCATTAAAGTCAAATTTACCCACTTCTTAATTTTGTGTAAACTTCTACAGTGTTGAGACTGAGTTCACAGCTTACTGTCCTCAACCACTTCACAATTCTGAAGTTCTGTCTCATAAAGAAAGTTGGAAATTTTCAAGGAAAAAATGGAAAGAAGGAAAGAAGTAAGGAAGGAATCTGATTCATAGATTATCTATTTATCTCATGTTATTAAGTAATTCTTTATAAGAACTATATATTTTTTAAAAAATTAACATTTTCTTCTCAAGTCAAAAACCATTTTCTAGTAGTTGTACCTAGACATGTGAGACCAGGAAGTGTTAAGTGCTACATAAGGTATATAGACAAAACAGCGCTTCTATTCAATTCAATCACTGTGTGTTTGTTCTAAAGTGACTTTTAGGATAAATACATCAATTTTTCATAAAATCACTCTTCTGAACACTGGAAAGTATGGATGGCAGTGTCCTCAAATACTGGCAAGAAGAAGCAGTCATGTATTCCATGATTCAACAGGATTTATTTCTACCTTCCAGGCCCACCTTTGACAACTTGACTTTGGTTCTGCACATTTTAAAGGAAAGTAAGTGTGATACTTATTTTTCTCACTGTTGTCACAAATCCCATAATCGAAGCAGCTGGAGAAGAAGCGAAATTCATTTGGATCACAGTATACGGATAGTACAAGAGGAAATCAGTGAGTGGTGATTGATGTACAAGCCAATTACTCACAAAAATGCCAAAATTTAGTGGTGGGAGAGAATTGGACCTTGAATGATTTGGTATCACAAACCATTGAGATTCAGAAACCATTTTAGAAGATGGTTAGGACGTGGGTAAGAGCTGAGACTGTGGACAAGGGTAACAGCAACAGCAAACATTTTTAGAAATGACAGAGCAAATGTGACCTGTACAAGACCTGCACAGAACTTTTCTTGTCAATGTTCCTCATGGATGATATGGGACCCAACCTGAGGGACAGTAGTCAGTTAGTGATTGTTAAGAAATGGTTAGCATTTTCTTTAGTGGTGCAGTTCCTGACATAAATGCTCTTTTCTCAGGAAATGTCATACTGGACACTTAGGCAAGAAACTACAATTAGACTCAGCATTATTATATTACAGAAGACATGAAAGTGGAAAGGAATGGTGGTTTCAGCAAGAGAGGGAGAAGTATGACAGTGGGCAGTGATAGTAATATCTAAAATTCATTATTTAATCTCTGACACGGTGACACAATAAGAGAATAAAATAAGATGGACTGATACTTTATTTAGATTTATTAAAGTTTGCCAGAGTATTCAGAAAGCTAAGTCACAAGCCATAGAAGTCAGGCACAGATCTTCAATCCCAGGAGTCAAGATTAAGAGATAGATGGATTTCTGTGAATCCAAGGCTACCAAGATCTATACAAGCTTGATCCAGTCCTAAAGAGGAACAATTGACACAAAGACAATCTCAGCACCAGGAATCATATGCCTTTAAACCCAGCACTAGAGTGGTATAAAGAATAGAAGTAGGGTCTTTAGTAGACTATCATGGATTTATTCTCCAGCCACAATGAGGATAGGAAGACCCTGAAGTCTCCATATTCTCTAGCCACACTGTGGATAAGTTATAAATAGTCTTAGGGTTGGTGTGAGCCAGAATAGCCTTCCATTCTGAGGTAGAAAAGAAGTAGTGTTCAGCTGCTTTGCTTTTCTGATCTTCAATTGAATTGTAACCCCAATATCAGTCTCTGGTCCTTTTATTTTTCATGCTACAGAAAGTGGGAAAGGGAGGAAGAGGGGAGTAGGAAGGCAGGAGTGGTGGAATGAAGGAAGGGCATCATGGATACTGTTCTGTGTATAAAGGTCATGAACCAGATGATGATGGAGTCAGAAGGTCTTTCCTTGACCTCATGTACAGGTTCCTTGGAGTTGCTGGAGAGAGGAGGCCCAGCCATGCAGAGTAGATGCATACTGGTAGCAGATGGAGCCAGGAGGACGAGCCATGAAGAAGAAATGGATGCAGAGAGCTGATGGGGCCAGGAGGACCAGTGATGCAGAGAATTTTGATCCAAGGAGCCAATGGAACCTGGAGGACCAGCTAGGTTGGAGGTGTCAGTGGAAGAGATACATGGAACTGTTCAGTAACAAAGTATCCCAGACAGTCTCCCTCCAGTGACATAGATCTCCAACATGTCCACCCATATCTGGATGAGACTGATCACAGTGATGATGTCAGTGTCCCCATTTACCTCATTATTGTACTTTCTTTTCTCCTGGCCTTTACAGCTAGGCATTAGTTATGTTGTCATCTGAGAAGAGCCAAACATAATCTGGTTGTTTCCTAATTAACTGACTGAGTAAATTATGTTTTCATTTTCCCTTTATTTTACTAATGTTTTAGACTAAAATGTCTTCATACTCATCATCATCTTTGTTCTTCCATCTTCCTCATTGCTTGGAAGATACATATATGTGTGTGTGTGTGTGTACTATCTTATATGTTTGTGTCTGTCTGTGTGTGTATAATCTTATATGCATTTATGCATATATGTATACATGTATATATGTATATATTTGTTTGCATTTGTAATCTTATGTTTCCATGTATGTTCTTGTGTGTATGTGTGTTTCCCAGTACGGCTGAAAATCTCAGCCTTGCTTACGTTTTGCTATTTCCCTTTTCTCTACTGAATTCCAATTTAAATAGACTATGATATGTCATCCAGTGATAATTTTTTAAACAATATGTATTTTTTTAAAGAGGGGGTTTCTTTGTGGAACTTGGATACCAGGCTTGATTCAAAGTCAAGAGTTCTGCCAGTCTCTCCCTTCCATATGCTGGGATTAAAGGCATGTGGCACCTCTGCATGGCCTTTTTACATTTTTTTATTTATCTTTTACATTCCAATGCCATTACCTCCCCCCATGTCTCTCACAATTCACATCTGCTCCTCAGAGGGTAACATCTCCCCTAGTAATTTTACTAATTCATCTCTCTGAGGCATGAAAATGGCACCTCTATAACACCCACACAAGTGTGTCTCCTCTGAACAATTTATCTCTCCATAGAATGGGCTCCGCTAAGTCTGTTTGTGTATTAGACTTGGATCTTGGAACCACAGCCAGTAACCTCATATGTGTCCCATCCACACCATTGCCACCCTTGTTAAGGGAGTGTAGTTGGGTCTTAAGCAGATTCCCCTTTGTCAGACCAGAGTCAGTGATCACTCACTATCTTGTATCAGCTGATTCTGTGAGTTTCCCCTTCTCAGTCTTGACTCCTTTGTTCATATTATTTCTCTTCCCTCAATTCAATTGTACTCAGGTGCTTGACCCAATGATATTGAAGTGACCAGAGCCTCACCCAGCCATGAGAGCCTGCAGAAGACCCACCAAGGTGTAGGCCTCTGATTAACCAGAATGTACTGAGCTTTTGTCCAGCTTCTGACATTGCCTGACCTTGCTGAACCTTGCCCCAGTCACTAGGAAGCCTTGGGGCAAGTTAGCTGGGTGGGTCTGAATGTGCTTTATAGGTTGTGAAGTACAGAGCATAGCAGACTCCATGGGAGGCCTCTAAACATGGCAACCATTTCTGCAGGGGTAGTTGGCCAATCAACACAAGACAAGTTGCCCAAGCCTGGAGTCACACAAATCCTCAGACTGTTGCAGACCCCAGACACTCCCCTTGGTCTACCCCAAAAAATCCCCTGCCCTATCATCCCTCTGGCTGCTTCTCAATCCACCCAATGTGTCAGATGGACAGAGGACAGAAATTAATATAGTTAACTTATTAATTAATTAAAACACTTTGCTTTTGCATCAGATCAGTTCTCTTGGTGATTTTTGGAGTCAGAATTTGTGCACAATAATTAGGTGTGGATTTATGCATCTCTTTCCATCTGTTTCTAGATTAGGGTTGTAGTTTCTCTGGGATTGTGGATTGTAGCCTGTGTATCATTTGCTTTTTGTCTGGTATCTTCTCATGAGTGAGGGGGGAAACAAATGATTTTTTCTAGTTTTGCTCACTTGCCTGCCAATTTTGGATAATTTTGTTTCTTAACATTGATAAGTAGTCCACAGTGTAAATGTACCACACTTTCCTTATACTTTATTCGATTGACAAACATCTAGGTTGTTTGCAGGGTATGGCAATTATGAATAATGTTGCTATGAACATAGTTGAGTAGTTGTCCTTTTTATGTGGATGTGCCGCCTTTGGGAACATGCCCAAAAGTGGTAATGCAGTATCTAGAGGTAGGTTGATCTCTAGCTTTCTGGGAAATCTCCACACTGATTTCCATACCAGTTGTAAGAGTTTGCATTCTTGCCAGCAATGGAGGACTGTTACACTTTCTTTTCATCTTCTCCAGCATAAGCTGTCATCAGTGTTTTAGGTCTCAGCCTTTCTGAGATTATTCTGGTGAGACTGTTCTGTTTATATCTCTACCCATTTTTAAAAATTAGATTATTTGGTGTTTTGATGCCTAGTTTCTTCAGTTCTTTGTATAATTTGGAGATTAGCACTCTATCAGATGTGGGGTTGGTGAAGATCTTTCCCATTCTATAGGAAACTGTATTATCTTGTTGAAGATGTATTTTTCTTTGCAGATGCTTCTCAGTTTCATGAGGTATCATTTATTAATTGTTGCTGTCAGTCTGTGCTACTGGTGCTCTGAGTCTGAAGTTGATTCTGGGCTGATGTTTCAGGACTAATTTTTTAGCTGCTGTCCCTACATTCTTCATGCACCACAGTGAATTAAATTTCCCCTGTTTACATATTGTCTTCTTTGTTAAAATGCTATTTCTTGTTTCTACTTTTTGATTGAACTGCCCCTCACATAAAATTATACAGGGAAATTTGTAGTTGCTGAGCTAGTATAACACTGACAGAAGGTATACTCTCAGGAAAACACTTCCCAGTGAGAGATATATATATATATATATATATATGTATGTATGTATGTATGTATGTATGTATGTATGTATATTCACCCATTCCTCCAGTGCACACTAGAATGTTCCCCCACATAACACCAACTATAAAAATAGGTATTGTACTGGCTCCATCTGTAGAGGGTCCCCCTCCCTTGCCTCTCCCAATCTTGTCCATGTTTCTGCCTCAGTTCTACTCCATCTTAGCCTTTGAGACAAGGTCTTTCCCCGAATCTCGTTCTTGCAGATATACTATACTCTCCCTTGTGAGTCAGGGAAACCCAAAGATCCTTCTGTTTTTACCTTCTTGGCTCTGGAATAAGATGCCTCTTCCACTGTGCTGGCTTTTTTCTAGATTTATGGGACAGAATTCAGATCACTGTGTTTACTTAAATTTTAACAATGATTTTAAAGTTATCATTTTAAAGTAAATAAATACATTTATTTAGTGTAGAGACAGGATCTCTCTTTGTAGCACAGATTCTTCTGGAAGTACATCTTCAGACCAGGCTGGCCTGGTACTCACAGAGAAATACCTGCTACTGCCTCCTAAGTATTGTGAATAAAGTTGTTTGCCACCACAATCTGGCTCCCGAAACAATTTTATTGACTTAGTCATCGTCATCTTCCCTGGCATGTTTATCTATTTTAAAACACATTAATGAAATAACTCTATTTCCCAAGTCATGTCCTTGTAATCATTAGCTTAAAGGTACAAACTGAAATCCTATTGATTTCCATCCTCTGCTTGTTACATGAGCAAACTATTTGGTGAGTATTAGCCTTTTGGGGGCACTGGAAATAGCCCTTATATGAGACAGCTATAGTAATTTTGCATATTCTATTAGCATAGATATGTATGAGTACTTATGGGCACATACCAGGAGTAAAATTGGTGAATCTGAGGATGCATGTATTATTAATTGGATGAATTTTCTCTAATATGTCATGAATTGATTATATAAACACATAACAAAAATATATGACATACCCACTCATTATTTTGGCAAATGTCAGCATTTTTATTATTAAAAGTTTGTGGTATCAACTTACACACTATTAAATAAATCTTAGTTAGGAACTGAGGGTGTAATCCAAATTTCTCCAGTGACTAATGGTATTAAATGAACATCGTACATACCTATGTATGTATATATTACATATATACATATGAGATTCTTTAGGCCTCAGAAAGTCATGCCCATTTAGAAATTAAATATTTAAACTTCTGTCTTTCTGTATTTCATACTAAAATATCTTAATTATATGGTTCCATGGGGTCTGTGTAAGTTCTTGTAAATCCAACCTTATCTGGTTGTGTTTAGATGATGAAACTGGAATCATTTATCCTCGCAAATATTCCCAGAGTCCCTCTTGTAGTTTCTACAGTCTTGTCCATAGCTCATCATCACTCCCAAAGGACCAACATCTGGGAGTCAGTCACTGTCCACGGTGCTGTCAATAATGTGAAAAGAAGACGACTGTGCTTAACAATCTAAACATCATTGCATTTGTGTGTTTTGAAAATGCACCCACTGAAATTCTGATGTAACACCAAACCTCATTCAACAGGTATAAATGAAACATGACATTTGACATATTTATGTGAATGCACTTGCTGTTCTCCTTCATGAGGAAATGTTTATATGTCAGAGAAGGTGAGTGCAGTAGGGTTGGAGAAAGGATCGCGGGACTCATGAAGTAAGTGTTGGATAGATCCCTCTGTTTTTCAAATGTGGATCCAGGTACAGTAACACATACTTTCAATCCCAACACTGAGGAGGCTGAGACAGAAGGGCTATTATGTGTGAAGCATCCCTGGGATACACACTAGAGTGTAAATCTATCAAGCTTAAACACAGCAACGCTTTGTCTCAGAACAAGTGAGAAAATCAACACTCTAGGTGGAACATAACAATGACATAACATAACAACTCCATTCTAAGGTGACCTCCCTTTACAAAATCATTTACCCAATCCCCACATTACGCTATTGACTCTGTGGGGCATTCATTCCATCCTCAATCAGGACACTCATAGGAAGCTAACCAGGCAGGGAAGTTAAAAATACTGGCTTAGCTGGGAATGGTTGGAACATATATGATTTTCAAGAATACAAACCTCAGAGAAGACCCAAGACTATGAGAAGTCAATTTGAAGCTGGGCTGAGGTGGAACATGCCTTTAACAATTGCAAGCAGGAGAAATATGCAGGCAGAAGTCTGTGAGATTCAGGGTAACTTAGTTTACAGAGGAAATTCCAGGACATCAGAGAAACTGATTCAAAGAGCATGAATGAATGAATGAATGATGAGAGAAGTCTACTTTGGATTAATAATAGATTGAGGTTTTATTTAGTAAGGAAAAAGTAGAAAACTGGAAGCAATCAGAATCCAGTGACGTTAATGTCAACATAAGGAGTATTGCTCCAAAGTTGTGGCTGGCCAACAAGCCCTTGTAAAGGAATACGTTTGTAAACTTGGGAGATGTTCATATACAAGCAAAATTATTCTCTTGGTTAATGTTTGTCTTATGGTTACTATTACTGTGTAATGACACCATGTCCATGGCAAGTCCAATAAGGAAACCATACAATTGGATGGGCTGGCTTACAGTTTTGGACATTCAATCCATTAGCATTATTGTAAGAATCATGGTGGTGTGCAAGCAGACATGGTACTGCAGGATCTGAGCATAATACATTTTGCAGCACAGGAAGCCAATCTAACACAACAGGCAGTATCCCCATCACAAGAAGCCTTAAACCAGCCAACCCCCTCCATTGACACACTTTCTGTAACAAGGCCAAACCCCCACAAACAAAAGATTCCCCAAAATGGTGCCACTTCCTTCGTGATTATGGGCGCAAATATATTCAAACTACCACAGTGCTAATTATGAACTTGAGTCTAGGATCACCTGGATGATGTGCATTCCAATGGGAAACCATCTTGATTACTTTAATTGATCTGGGAAGACCTGCCCATTTTGGTTCCCACTCTTCCCTGAAGCCGTGCAGGACTGCAGACAAGGAGAAAATGTTCTGAGCAGTGGTTTAAACTTTTTCTGTTTCCTGACTGTGGTGCAAAGGACCAGCACCCTCAAACTCCTGTAGCTCTGACTTTCCCTCATCCAACACTCCTAGTCACAATTGGTGAGACCTGGTTTAGAACTCCCAGTGCCTTTGCCTCAAGCCCTTTATATTCCATTTAGAATACACAGACCAGGGTGAGGTGGGATCTCCTTTTTAACCAGATTTTAACAAATATCCTTGATGTCAACAACCATCCTACCACCCACTCTTATTTAATTGTCTATTCCATCATTTCCTTTTGTAGTGTTGTCTGCTGACCCACTTCACTAAGTGGTGCTCTATGTCAGAAGGTTTAAGGAAATCTAGCTCTGAGTTTCTGAACTATGAATGAAGTCAAATTGGAAGCTGAAGAATTAATTTATTCGCTCTTTTATAGAATGGTCAAATCGTGTTGCTTTGCATTCTGTCTCTCCCCCTCTCTCATTTCATACACAGATCAGCACACAAAGTTGCTCAGATATACAGGGTGTGGAGAGGTACACATTCATGTGAACAAGGAAACACACAGAGTATACAGGTCTGTGCTGGTTTGTTTTTAATATCAACTTGACACAGCCACGTGTGAGCAAGGACAAATGACAAAATTGCCCCCCATCATATTTTCCTTTTTGCAAGTATGTAGAGCATATTTTCATTAATGATTAACATTGGCCTATACCACAGGGAATGATGACATCACTGCACTGCTGGCCCTGGTTTCTATAAGAAAGCAGGCTGAAACAGTGTTGGGAAGTAAGCCAGTAAGAGGTATTCCTCCATGATTTCCACATCAGTTTCTGCCTTGAGTACTTGCATTAGCTTCCCTTAATGATGGGCTCTAAATTGAAAGACCTTTCCTGCCCAATTTTGGTTTTGCCAGTGCTTTCTTTAATTTTTTTTTCACAATAGGATCTGTAAGACAATGCTGTCCATTGTACAATTCAAATTATCTTCTTCCCCTGTTCAGTACAGATTTGTGAACTTTCGTGGCTTTTTGTTGTTGTTTTATGACCATTTATTTCATTATTCAGGTTTTAATGTCCCTCTGTCATCTTAAGGCTTCTCCATGTGGGAACCCTAGTGAAACTTTCACTGCATTCTTGTTCATTTGGCATCCCCTAATGAGTCCTTAGTTTCCTTGAGCTTAATTTGTAAACCTCACCAGTTTGTGGAGATCTGGGAATTAATGTGTTGGCTTTGCCTTTGTGCACTTTTCTTAGACTCAGGGAGAAACTTGATGGCTGCACAAATCTCTCAGCTCCCATAAGCAAGCAGTCAAAATGCACCAGCTGTTGGTATAAATGTGCAGTCTTTGAGTATAAGCCTTACAGTGGAATTACTGTATCTCAAGGTAGACTGATGCCCATTTTCCTTCCTAGTTGGCGGTATATGTTTCAGTCCCACCAGCAATGTAGGTGTGTTGCCCTTGTCCAAATCCTCTCCAACAAAAACTGCCATTGGTCTTTTTTTATTTAAGCCATTCTGACGGGTAAGATGGTATCTCAGAGTGGCTTTGATTTGCATTTTTCTGATGCAAATATAAACCAGCTGCATATAAAACCAGCCCCTCTTTCTGCTCTGACTTCCCTGTGATAGACATTGTTTTCTGCAGTGATTATGTACTGGATTCCTCAGCCATTCTAGACTCAAATTTCACTTCCCATAGGACCACTCTTTCCACCCAGTCTCCTTCCTTCTCTTCTAATTTCTTTTTCTTTCATGTGTATTTTTTCTGGTTGTTTGTACATGAACCAAATGCATGTCTTGTGCCGATGGAGGTCAGAAGAGATTTTCAGTTCACCTAGAACTGGAGTTATAGATTGTTGTTATGCAACAGGTGATATCTGGGTGTTGATCCTAAGTCTTTTGGAAGATCAGCCAGTGCTCTTAACTTCTGAACCATCTTTCCTGCCCCCGCTCTTTGCTATGATAAAAATATGACAAGAAAAGTGAGTTCTTCCCTAGACATTCAGAAGAGGTCTTCACATGAATATTTTCTTTATTTACAACAGTGTAACTAATTGTTTGAGCATTTTGATCATATTCACACCTCATCATTAAATCCACTCTCACCTCCCTACTTACACAACTTGAAGATTTCGTCATCTTCTTCTTCTCCTCCTCCTCCTCCACCTCCTTCTTATTCTTCTTTTCCCCTTCATCAAGTCCAGACTGTTTGAGCAACTACTATTGGGAATGACATCTGCCCTTGACTTTGTTTAAAGAGCATTCATGTCATTGAAGAGAACTGACCCTCTCGTAGCAGCCAATAACTTCTCATCTAGGAATTGGATTTTGTGCCTACCTCACCTCTCCATGCTAGGATTTTGTGTTATTTGAGCTTGAATAGTTCTTATTCACACTTTCACAATTGCTCTAAGTTCAACTGTACAACATCTGTGCTGAGTCTGGAAAATTCTTTTCTTCATGTGATCCATCACCTCTACACTTACATTTTTTCTGCACCTTACTCCAAGAAGACCCCTGAGGCTTGGGGCATGGGGTGTGATAGGTATATCTAGGGAGGTATGTGTTTATTGTTCATTTTATTATCATACAAATTTGTTTCAGAGGCTGTTCTGGAACTAGCTCTTGTTCCAGAGGCTGGACTTGAACTCATATAGATCCTCTTGCTTCTGCTTTATGAGTGATGGGATTAAGTTGTGCACCACCAATGCCTGTCCTGCAAGTTTTTCAAGACACTTTGGATTCTCTTTTTTTTTTCTTCAGATCTTGGAGTGTGGATTCTCCTGTGCTTGCTTCACACAATGACTTTGAGTACTCTGCAAGACAGCGCTGCTTAACAGATGATACCCAGCTTCATCCCTGCCCTCAAAAATACAAGACACAGATTATGAACTTTTTGGCTGTGATTTTGCACTTGATTCAAACACTGGCCTCAGAACAGAGAGGACTGGTGAGCAGTCCTGGAGGAATTTGATTGAGGATAACATGGATACAGTGGCAGCAGCATCTGCCAGGTTGGTTGGTTTAATTATTGTGTTTGGGTGTATGCATGTGTTGTCTCCATGTCATGTATGTGGAGGTCAGAAGAGAACTTGTAATAGTTGCTTCTTTCCATCTCTCATTGAGTTTAAGACATTAAGCTCTGGTTGTCAGTCTTTGTGCCTAGCTCCCCTACCGACTCACTCATTGTGCTGTCTCCATTCTTTTAATTTAGCAGCAACACCAGAAGCCATTTGAGAACAGAGTCTGACATCAGAACTTATTTCCCTCAATTTATTTTGTTATGCCCCACAATGTTGTGGATGGAACCCAGGTTTCCCACTTGATGGGCAACAGATGTACTATTGAGATTGAGCTCTCCTGCAGCTCAATACTGGGCAGTCTACAATGCAAACCCTTCCTGCATTGAAGAAGTAGACACACCGGGAATAGAACTCGCATGCTAGGTCACATGCATCGCTTTGGTCAGTAGGTGACACTACATTTAGTATTTAGAGTTATCAACAGTAGAGCCTTTTACATATATAATGCATAGCTTAAGGTCCTTTTTTCTAATTCCATAGCCTTTAAACCTGAGGAAGTCACTTTTCAGGCTGTCCTGAACCCATGTTGTCTACAAAAGAGCTTCTGGAGATTGTTTTTTCCTAGACTGTGTCTCATTATATAGTTCAGATTGTCCTGGAACTCACTATGTGTAGACTGGAATAGTTTGAACTCAAAGCGATCCACCTGCCTCTACCACAATACCAGGTTTTTATTTTAAGTCAATGTTTTAAATTACCTGGTGTCTTTCTTTGGATTGACCCTATTGAGTGAAATTGGTTTTGTTTTCTATGATAGGCTCACATAAATTTGAATATTTTTGGCTTTGGTAGTCATTCCTGAGACACCAGAGTAGTTTCCAAGGGGTCTCATATAGGCTGCAAGGGCATGCACTCATTTCATTCTTGTATCCCTATTTCTGAGAAGCTCAGTTTCAGAGAAGTAGATGATGGCTGCAGGCCTCACATTTCCCTGTGCATCCTTTCTTGGTGGTTCATGATATTGGCAAATGAGAGAGAAAGGAGTAGAAGCACAAACTAAACTTTTCCTGTGTTGCTTGTGTCCTGACATCTAGCTGGAATGAAGACAGATAGCCCCCCCCCTTCAGGTTCAGAAGACCAAGAGCTACTTTAGTCTACCTCTGTTTGGAAAAGAGGCCTCAGCACAGCTGCTTGCAACAGTTTATAAGACACATGGTTTCTGAGAGGCAGGGATAATTTTAGATTCCCCTACACTCCCTGTCTTTTAATGTGGAACATGCAACCTACTATACAACAAGGATTATAGAACATATCCAAAAGCAATATAGATGAAAATGTACAGATGCAGGAAACTTCATGCTAGACTAGGACAAGTCAGTACCATGAGAGGCAGGATACTGCAGATTAGACCAGGATGGGACAATCTATGAGACACAGGAAACCGCAGATTGGACAAAGGGAGAACAGAATCATCAGATGCAGGAAACTGCAGTCTAGACCAGGAGAGAAAGAACCATAAAATGTAGGAAAGTTCAGGTTAGATCAGGAGAGGACAGTACTGTGGATGACCTAGCTTTCTGACCTGGAATAAAGTCCCATAAGTTTCTATGACAGACACCTCAAACTACTTAGAGGAAAAAAAATGGCGCAGTGGGTGAACACACGATCCACAAAATGGGCTAAAACCATGGTCTTTCTTTTCACTGGGAGCCACACATATAAAGGAAGCACATGATAATTGCTGTGCTTAAAACCACCCCAGTATCACAGCAAACGTCCTGCTTAGTTCCCGGATAAGCAGTCATCTGTGAGATTAACTCTAGCAACTTTCAATGTACTAGGAATGTGTTCTGTCACAAGCTCACTTCCTTCTCTCCTTTTTGCCTTTTATTTGGAGGCCAGGGTAGGGTGTCCAGACTAGCCTTGAAGATGAAATCTCCCTGCCTCTGTCTATCATGTAGGTGGCATAACAGGTCTGCATCACCAGGTCTAGCAGCAATTATCTTCTGTCAGCTCTGAGATCTTTCCCTGAAGATGTTGCACATGGAAGTTGCCACCACTGAGTAATACTAACCATCGAAGCTTCAAGGGTCTTAAGGATGATACTTCAGTAGACCACTAGAGGACAATGTAGAATCAAAAATGACAGAGTGGTTGGTGCCTTCTTCCTGAGTCAGGGATAACTTCCCTGCCTGTTCATATCAGGATGACCCACTATTTCTGAGCATCACAGCTGGTTCTTGTGAGAAGGAGATGTGGGACTTCAGATCACAGATATTTCTGTGTCAATACTTCAGATGAATTTTGATTTAATGCCTCAACAGAACCAGATGGCTTGAATGAGATATAGGGAAAAAGGAGAGGGAAAGGAGAATAGATATGGTTATAGATAATATATGATGGGAAATGTCATTCTGTATATATGTTTCTCATACTGGTCAATGAATAAAGCATTGTTGGCCAATAGGAAAGGAAGATAGGAGGGGCTAGGAGAGAAGAAGGAAATAGGAAGTAGAGAGAAGAGCCAAGATGGAGAGTCTGGAGAAAGCAGTATGCTGGCTGGCTCCCCGATAAGAGAAATACATAGATCAGCAGAAATGGGTTAATACTTAAGATAGAGCTAGTGTGTGATCATGTGGAGGTTAGCCGATAACTTGCAGGAGTCAATTTTCTCCTCCAGCACAGGTTCCAAGGATCATTCTCAGGTCTTCAGATTTGGTGGCAAGTGCTTTGACTTAAATAATGCTTAAATGACTTTGCCGTCTCCCATGGACTCATTCCTTAGAATACTTGTTCCCAGTTGGCAGCAGTTTTGGAGAGGTCATGCAACTAATAGGGACAAGGCTATAGAGAGAAATTATATCATGGGGGTGGGCTTTGATAATTTACAAACTTGCCCCATTCCAGTTTGGTGTCTGTTTGCTATGTGAGGGTATAGTGTGGTCTCTCAGCCTCATGCTCCAGCCACTGGCTGCCATTCAACCTCTGCCATTATGGTTTGCTCTCTCTGGAACTGTAAGCAAAAATAAGTTTCCTTCTTCTTCTTGCTTTTGGTCATGGTCAGAGCAAGATCATTTGGTTTTTGGCCTACTGGGATGCATCCCTTTTTAGTCACAGAGTCCTCCTAAGTCATCCAGTCTGCAGATCTCAATACATCACAATCCTTACAAGATAAGCTTAGCCATCTTTCCTCATTGGGCTGTTTAGAGTGACAAGTAATTGTGAAGAGTAGAGAATGGAGATTTGTTCTATGTGTCACACTGTGCAGAGAAACAGAGGTCCATTCACACTCAAGTCCATAGTTCAGGAGTCCTGAAGTGTGATTGATATTTAAATGGAGAGCAAGAGGCAAGTATAACTAAGCAGTTATGGCCAAGAGTCCCACCCATCATTGACTCCTCATTAGCTCATTTTGGATCGTCTTATAAGGTAGTCTCATATGTTTCTGGAAATATGCAAAATGTCTTTAATGAGGCAATTTCTCTTTCGGTTGGTCAATGCTTTGGTCTTTCCTTCATCCAAGATAAGTCTCTGAGGAGATTCAAATTGCTTCAATTATTTTGTTTCAATACTCACTAGCCAAATGGAGTGACATCATGGGTATCTTTGGACCTTCTTGGCTCCTGCCAGGATGATGAAAAACACCAATGTGGCTTCTTCGGAGGGCATCAGTTCATATAGCTCGGAGAGCATTTTGTGGTTTTGATCTTCAAAGAATTGATGTGTGTGTGTGTGTGTGTGTGTGTGTGTGTGTGTGTTTGTGTGTGTGTGTGTGTGTTTGTGTGTGTACTGGCAGAACAAAAAGAAACCTAAGGAGAAAACTCACATATACATTTTAATTACCAAAAAGTAGAAAAATGGGTGAAGGTATTGATTTTTGTTACTGGGGAAGTTGAGTATCCTAGTTGGTTAGATTGTCACCACAATGTAGTTATTTGGGAAGAGGAACTTGACTTGAGAAAATACCTCCATCTGGTGTGTAGGAAAGTCTGATGGGCATTTTCTTGGTTGAGTATTCATGGGGGCAGGCCCAGCCCACAATGATTGTAGTCATCCCTAGGATGGTGGTCCTGGGCTTTATAAAAAAGCAGGCTGAGAAAGCCATGATGAGTGAAACAGTAAGCTGTACCCCTCCACAGCTTCTTCAGTTCTGTCTCCATGTTGTTGCTAGACTCTATGCCCTGACTTTCCTCAGTAATGTGACCAGAGAAATTGACCCTTTCTTTCCTAGATTGAGTTTGGTCATAGCAATAGAAATCATAACTAAGACACTATGACTTACACATTGCAGTCTTTAGTGTTGTTAGTAAAATAATTCAGAAATAGGCTCAGAAGGGAGCTTGTGGACAATTTTAATGTAGTTTGAAATGAAAAAAAAACAGGGCAGGCAAGCTGTAAATCTTGGCAACTGCCTGGTGAAGGGAAATAGAGGAGGAAGAAAGAGAGCCATATTGTTTGTAAGCAGTGACTTGGGAAATAAACAGCTGCATGGGGAGTGGGGAGAAGGGAGAGGGATTCTAAGAAACAGAGTGAGAAATCCCAATGTATCCAGGAAAGCATACTTTCTTAGTTAGGGTTTCTATTACTGTGAAGAGAATCCATGACCACAGCAATTCTTAACAAGGTGGTAACTTACACTTTCAGAGGCTAAGTCCAATATTACAATGATAAGGCGCATTGTGGGAAGCATGGTGGCATGAAAGGAGACATGGTACTTGGGTACATCTTGGCTTGCAGGAAAAAAGAAATTGACTGAGATGCACTGGGCAGTATCTTGAGCTTAGGAAGCATCAGAGCGCAACCCATAGTGAGATAATTCCTCTAACAAGTCATACCCACTCCAACAAAGTCACATATCCTAAGAGTGTCACTCTATATGAGCTTCAGACTACCACCCATGCCAAGGCAGTGGGCAGCGCCAGAAAGAAATGGAGATGGAAAAAGGAAGAAACAGGTAGGTTTTCCTGAGTGCCTGCACCGAGGAAGAATCCTGGGAAGGTATTATAACTCTCCTGAATTCCCTATTCGGCCATTTCCATTCCAGACAGTTCTACCTGGTTAAGGGCCAGATACCAAATCTCACTGCATTTCTATTTTCCCTGAATATTACCTAGTGCATGGTACAGAACTTCTCAATAGCCAGTTAGAAACACTTCTGTTCTTTATGTTCCCACAGCATCCAGGGCTAACCCCGTGACCACTCCACTGCTCAGCATGACAGTTTTCTTTCTGCCTCAGCTACTGTGGTGACTGCAATGGAAGAACAGACAGACAATGGTTTGGTTTCCATTATGCATGCCCATAGTATTATAATAGTTTATGAAACTGTTTTATAAAATTTGAATTAAGTTTCCATTTGGGATTACAGGAGAGCTAGTCAATGAATGATATTCTGATACAATCAAGGATAATTCTGCCTGAAGTTTTATCTATATTTGCTCCATTCACGAGGTGCTTTGGTTCTGAGTTTAAATGGGCATACTGTGTATGGTGGCTCTTTCCCTTGAAGTTTTTGAGTGGAGAATGAAACTTAACATTTTCTTACTCTTGTGTCTATTCACTTTACATATAGGGCATCTGATATGTACAGGACAGCCACTACCAGAGGAAAATCATTTCTTTGGTTTTTCAAGACAGGGTTTCTCAGTGTAATCCTGGCTGTCATAGAGCTCACCCTGTAGACCAGGCTGCCCTCAGACTCAAAGACTTGCCTGCCTCTGCCTCTGGAGTGCTGGGATGAAGGTGTGTGCTAACACCTCCTAGCAGGAGGGAAAACTCTTAAAGTGGACATGAGTACACAGTTGGAGAAAAGAATATCTAGGAATGGTGGTTCAGAACTGTAATCCCAGCACTGAGGAGGCTGAGGCAGGATCATAGCCTGGGCTATATACATAGTTTCAAGCCAGCCAGGACCTCAGAGGGAGACTCTGATGTGTGGGAGATGAAGGGCTTGGGGTTGATAGTGTGTGCTTCAGTCTTTAAACTAAATAAAGGTATAAAGGTGTTTATTTTAACAATATAATTGCAAATATTCAAAACTCTTAAGACCAACAGAAATTAAATCACAGCAACACAACCAAGTTTTCAGAGAAAAATGTGGGACTCAGATAAAAGTGCTTTGGATGGTTATTGCAGTCTCTCAATCCTGTAGGAAACACAGGAAGAAGTGTGGAACTGGCAGGGGTTCCTGCCTGGCAGAAAATATTCGTGGTTCTTTCTTGTTCATGTGGGTTTAAGCTCAGGGTGAGTTAAATTCAGAAGACACAAATAATTTTGAGGAGGGAGGTCAAGCCTTGCGACCCACCTACAGAAGCATTAGTTCTTGGTAGGTCGGGCTGTGTCCTCAGCTAGCCAATGGGCTGACAGTGTACACTTTTTAGGGCTAACTGGAGTTTGCTGTGGTAGGAACAGCCTTGGGAAGTGCCTGGTACCTGGTTTGGAAGACAGTGCTAGAGATCCGCAAGTCTGGGTGAAGCCACACATAACAACTTTATGCCTCATATATTTCACTCATAATTTTTATTTTAAAAATGACCCTGAGGTACCAGGAGGATGATGGTGGTTTATGTAAGGTCAAAAAAACCAAGAAGGCAAGCAACCACTTTTCTGGTACTCAACTGTGCCAACCTTGCCGCTGATATTTGGGAGCTAACAGGCTTCTCCCGCCTTCCTTCCCACTTCCCATTTCTCTGAGCCTGTGCTTGCAGGCTGGTCCCCACCTGTTTAGTCCTGCTAGCAGCAGGACCCAGCTTCTCCATCTAACCAGCCTCCAATGCATGTGTGTCCTTGTTAGCCCATCCTTCTTTCTTCGACCTGGCTGTGAGTACATAGAGGCTGCTTCTTAAACCTTGCTCATGTGTGGTATTTTCACACCCAATAATTCTCTGAGAGGCCATGGTGGAACATGCCTATATTATGTCTATAATGCTAGCATTTGTGAGGCTGAGGCAGAAAGAGAACTGGCATTTCCCAACCAGCTGAGCTATCAAGGTTGAAATTACATTGTAAGGAAAAAAAAATAATCAAAGCCAATCATCCAAGCAAACAAGGAAAATTTTAAAAAGTGTGGTAATATAGGTCATTGGTACAGAGTTCTGCTTGCTGGTTCAAGGGTGGGGTTTAGTTCCCAGTATTGCAAACAAGACAGAAAACCATGTTTGTGTGCTTCTGGAAAGGCTGGTTTTGTGTGTCAACTTGACACAAGATAGTCATTGGAGAGGAAGGGGCCTTGGCTGAAAAAATGCCTCCTTGAAATCTGTCTGGCTCCAAGGCATTTTCTCAGTTAGGATCAATTTGGGATGGCCCAGACCTATGTGGGTGGGGCCATCCCTGGGCTAGTGGAGTAGGATTCTGTTAAGAAAAGAGGTCAGTTAGCAGCACAGGTCTAAAGAGTCTGCATCAGCTCCTGCCTGCAGGCAATTGCCCTGTTTGATTCCTGTCCTGACTTCCTTCAGTGATGAATAGCAAAGTGGAAATATAAGCCAAATTTACCCTTTCCTTCCCTAGTGATATTTGTTCATGGTGTTTTATCACAGAAAACATACCCTAACTAAGGCAACCTACAAAGATAACCCTGGTCTAGACTAGAGATTTTCCTCACAGGCCATGGCTACCTGCTCACTGGTCTTATGGTACTCTTCCTGGTCTCTCTGGTCTACCCCTCAACTCTTCCCCATTTTTCCTGACATCTTCCCATACCACTTATAGCCTATAGCTTCCAAATGCAACTGATCTTGGTAGCTCCTGGGTCATAGCCTATGCCAGTTCTCTTGCCTGACTTACTTTATTTTAGACATCTGACATCACTCTTACAGTAGTCACTGCCTTTCTCATTGAATTGTGCTGTACCTATGAGGTGGTTCCAGCAGATTCAAGGCAACCATACCTGTTTTCCAAAGGTCTAGGGTAGAGTTGTAAGGGGTGTTTTATGAGGTGGCAGGAGATAATAAAATAATGTTTTTGTTAACATACTGCATTTTTAAGCAAAGTCCCTTAGTAGCCTGGACCCTCTTATGTGGGATAAGATTACTAGGGTGATGCTCACATTACTTCAGATAACTTCTAAGCTTGCATTTAGTAGCCCCCTCCTCGCACCCCCTTTGGTTTTTTGAGACAGGGTTTCTCTGTGGCTTTAGAAACTCTCTTGGAACTTACTCTTGTAGACCATGCTGGCCATGCACTCACCACAGAGGTCTTCCTGCCTCTGCCTCCCAAATGCTGGGATTAGAGGCCTGGGCCACTACCTCCTGGCTAGTAGCCTTAATCATGGTTCTTCAAGCTGCTAAGCTTGCAATTAGAAGCCTTACTCGTGGTTATTGTTGTACTTCTTCCATCTCCTCCTTCTTCTTGATAGTGAAGCTTCAGATGCATTAAAAAAAAGTCTGTTGTTTATTAATATGCATATGTCTTAACCAGGAAGGTTAGAAAGTTAGCATGGTGGGGGTTATAGAGGTGAGGAATTGTTACTCAGGCTAAGGATGACTGGAGGGAGGTCAAATGAGATAAATATGAAGTCAGTCTTAGGCTTTGCAAAGATGCATCAAAGTATGAGTCGGTGTTCGCTTGGTGGAGGCAGAACCAATGTAGTGTTTACATCTCATCCCATTCCATTCACCATCCCAACCAAACCACCTTATCAGAGTCAGTCCCACTGTGTCCAGTCCGTAGTTCAATGTCACAACCCTCAGCTCATTTTTACTGCTTTTCTCACTTCATCTCTTTCTTTGTTCTTGTCTTCTTCCCTTCCACACTCGTCCCCTCCTGGCATCTCTGCCCAATGGAGTACAAATACAGAAGTATTTTCTGTGAGTACATATAAAGGCTGAGGCATTTGCTCCTGATTGCTATCTTTTTAAAATTTTGTGGCACACAGAATGTTGAACCCTTAAGGCCCTGTCCATTCTGAATGCTAAATTAGGCATCAGGAATGAATGAGCCCTAGATGCCATCTGGAATGTGCCATCCCATCCCCATATATTGGTGACTGGTGAGCAGCTTGTCACATTAACACTGGCTAAGACTTCCACTCCTGGAGTCTGACTCAGAATGGCTGAAGAACAGCTTGGATCCACTGCTGTGACATGTACCTTTTTAATCCAGTGCAGGAATCCCAGAAGCCTGATCTCAGCGCCTGTCATGCAGTCAGGATGTCCCACTTGACAGGTGATTATGAACTGATCAATATTGCGGTTAAATAAGGATCAGGATAAACAAATAGGCCGAACAGATGTTTATTCAGGGAAGAAATAACTTACAGCCTAGACAGATGAACACCAGCAATTTCCACCGAATGTCCTCCTGTCCGAGTCCCACCAGCAAGAGAGTTTTTCCAGGCTCTTCCTCCGACTTCCTTCCACAGGTCACTTCCTCCCATGGCTCCATCCCCAATGGGCGTGGTCAGTGCCACAAAAGGACTATCTCACTACAGATCAAAATTCTGTATCCTGATCTGTGCTTTAGTAAGTTAGATGTTCCTGTCATCTTTTCCCCAACAATGAGGTGGGTGCAACCCAAGGCATCTTTTATGGGTTCGAGACCAATACCCTTACCATGTCTTTGTATGGCAGGGAGCACAGTAGGCAGACCTCCAAGGCCTTGCTTTGATTTCCTGGGTTCTATATGATGGTTCAGACCCTGGCTGGGATTAGATTGTCCCCATCCTACATGTTAGACTTTTCATTCCTGTGATAAAATAACTGACATGAATATTATGAGGAAGACATTATTTAGTTCATAGCTTCTGCCATCACTGCAAGAAGTGCACAGTGTGACAGGAAACCTGACAGACAATAAGTAGAGAGAACACAATTACATGGTTGTCCGATGAGGCAGTATGGCTCGATCAATACCTCTTACCACTGAAAAGCACACAGCTGCACAGCAACTAACCTCATACTTTACTTCCCTGTTAATAAATTCAAAGGGGAGAACCTGGTATCCCACCAAAGGCATCCTAAGAAATATCCTAACACATACACTCTTCATTATTAATTTTAAAATCATTATAATGTTGGAAAATCTGCTGTCATGCTATTCTGTCTCTCTAATACACACAAAACATTCACCACGTTCATATGGAGCGATCCCCACCCCAAATAACACATGCCATGGCCCCAACCCATTCCCAATGTGGGGCCAAGGATCAGTATGCTTTTCCTTCAAAGAAATGAAGTTAGCCAGATGATGGCTCTCTGCGAGATTAGTTAAACAAATAGATGTTAACATGAATTCTTTCAACTGGAAGTATCCTGCTTTCGAATATTTATTCTTTTCTGTTTTCCAGAGATGAAGACATACATTATATTTTGGGCATCCTTCCTGTTGTTCCCTTTCTCAGAGCAAGGATTTGATCAGCTCATTGATGACAGTGAATTGATAAAAGCATTATATGGAGCCCCATGTGATTGCAGGGGAGGAAAGTACCTTACTACTGGTTCCTTCACTGGATATGTTGATTGAGGAGATAAAACTGCTTATCTATCCATGCAGTCTGCCCTTAACAGGGGAGTCACTCAAGACTGGATACGTGTTAACAAACCTTAGTCCCTCCCCATCATTAATGGAGAGCCAGACCTTTGTCCAATGGAGTGCAACTTTGTAGATAAAATAAATGCCAGGTATTATGGCACCTCTCAAGAGTGCATTCATAAAAATCGATCATACTTTACAGCATTCCCCTTTTAAAACTATGAAGGGTAATTTGGAGGAGATGAGGGAACTATCCCTCAAGATCTCTACTCCAACAAATATGCTCAGGCTTCACACTTTGCTCCACCTGGAAAACCAGCCTGTTGTGATAAGATAGCACCCATCCGTGTTTCTGATGGTGGGCTGAGAGATCAGGGCAGAGAAATCATAGTCCAGAAAAAATGCAAACCATGATTGACTCTCTGATTCCTCATATGGATTATCATACATTATTACTTCCCAAACCCAGCGGTACAAACAGCAACTCACAAACGTCAGATATTCAGTCTGCTACCCATTATGCTTTAAACATTACCAACCCCAGCCTAGCAAAAGACTGCCAGCTATGCTTGACCTTGGGAACCTCCTGGTCCATAGCATTACCTGTGCTTAATGATTCCTTGTTGCCTAATTATGAATTCATGGGGAAGGATAACTTCACACTTAGTGTCTCTTTTAAAATCCAGCCCACAGGATTTAATAATTCCTCATGGTTTTACAAACATTTTAAGAATGAATGACAGCTTTGATAGAGATGTAGGACAAGCCTCCTTTACCTCTTGCTTTTCAGTGATTAATGTCTCCACAGCTCTATGTGCTGGTTCTGGACAAGTCCTACTTTGTGCAATGACTTAGCTTATGCCTTGCTGCCAGCTAATTGGACAGGATTGGGTGTCCTGACTACCCTCCTTCCAGATATAGAAATAATACCTGGATGTGCCCATCCCAATATGCAGCATGGACTATTTCACTCTGAGGCACAAGAGAGCAGTCTAATTCATTCCAATATTGGTTGGACTTGGTATTTCAGGAGACCTAGCCACAATTCTGCAGGCATGAGTGTTAGGAACTAGCAGCCAGCTGACCCCCGACCCAACGATGGGCGGGAGGCTCATGCCAGTGTCATCCCCATGTCAGCTTTACCTGGCTTTACCTGGCAGCCAGAGGACTCAGTTATGCATGAGCAAGTCCCCTTTAAAAGCAAGTGGCCCACACCCCTCTCACTCTCTTCCTCACTGCCTCTCTGCTTCTCTCTCTGCTCCTTTGCTCTCTCTTTGCTCTCTCTCTGTTCCCTCTCTCTCTCCTGCTTTCGGTTGGCCACCAGCTACCTCCTCTTTCTCTCCCCTCTCTCAATAAATCCACGTAGGCGCTGAGTCTCGTGTTTGTGTTTCTTAGGCATAAGTTGCATCAAAAGAACAACAATGGGAATAGCAATAAAATCATACTCTAGGCTGTCTCAACAGACCATCTAAGTGTCAGTCCAGGACCTCCAGGACCAAGTTGACTCTCTAGCAGTGGTGAACCTACAAAATAGAAGAGGGCTAGACTTACTCACTGCTGACAAGTGAGTTATTTGACTTTACAGCTAAATGCTGCTTTATGCTAACAAGTCCGGAATTGTTCTAGACAGAATCAAGAAACATCAAGAAGAGCCCGAGAAACTTTGCAGATGACTGTTTGATCAACCATCTGGAATGCCTAGAATGGACTCCTGCTTTACCTCCTTCCCCTGCTAGGTCCCATCCTTAGCCTACTTAGTCTTTTATCGCTAGGACCTTTTCTGTTAACAAACTGATGTGCCTCATTAAAAATCAAATGCTATAAAAATGCAACCCATACAGGTACATTATCATCACCTTGAAATGGCTGATATGGGAGACAGCTATGAAAAACTCTAGCCAATACACAGGTAACCTGTGTGTTGACAAAATGGAGTCATCCTGTCCTTGGTGATCATTTCCAATGACGGGCAACAGAGGAGAGACAGAGTTTTCCTACCCCAATAGTCCCCTAAGACAGGAATGTTCGTCACAAGTATTCATCTCCAATGACAGGTAAGGCTATGCCACATTCCTGATCCAAGAATGTCTCTAACCTAATACAGGCACAGTCCTCTCAAGAACATCCCACTTCATGGCATTTTTTTAAAACTATATTTAAAAGGGGGACCTGTGCAGAACACCAGAGCAAAGTTTTCATCTTAACAGCCATCTTTCCTATTATTCTCTTAGATACTAATATACTGGTAATTTTCCATTCTCCTATATTATTCCCTTGTTAAACATTTGATGCAATCTGACCCTGAAAGAATCCCAGCTGCATGCTTATCATATAGCAAGTTATCTTATAGCAGAACACCTGCATTCTGCTTGGAAGGACCTTCTGCCTCCCTCAAATACTCCACATTCTCCCTTTGTCCCGTTCCCTCATTTCTCCACCACTTAAACTCTGTGGTTATATTCATTAAATGAGACATGATCAGAATACTGTCTTGTTTCCATCTCTTGTGTCTCTTGTTCCCTCATTTGCCTCCCCTCCGGCAGGGTCCCTGTCAACTAACCAGCAGGTCGGGGTAATTACTAGGATTCTAGCTTGAACAAAATGGATCTAGATATCATCTGCCATTATCACAGATGAGGAATCCAGGTCGGAGAGAGCTGACCTCAGGACAGACCAAGGGATCTTTGTTAGGTAGTTTGAGATACATCTTGAATGTCCAAGTTGCTGTTGGGTGTCATGGAGTAAATGAGTCGGTCTATTATGGGAAAGGTCTGCGCTGGTGATGGCATGCTGGAAACTAGTATGAGTGGGAATCTGTCCCCAAAACTCTTAGCTAGATGCTAGACACTAACAGTGTGAGCCTGCCGCATGCAGAAACCAATTAGTATGTGTTTACTTAGAACCCAGGATGGGTCAGGTCATAAGCATTGTAGATTCTTAGTGCTTGTAACTTAGAGATACTTAGTGCTTGTAACTTAGCGATGCCAGTGACAGACAACAGACTGAGTCACACCACTAAGTAACAGCCTCCAGATGACCATATGCTCTGTAGAATTTTCCTGAAACTATAGCACCATGGAGATCTGCCTTTAGGAGCTTGGCCTGAATCATCTGTGGCTGCCTAGGAGGTGAAGAGAGCCAATAAAGAAATGTTTGTAACAAAGCAAACAGATCACAAACACGCACAGCCAACCAGTTTCTCAGGTTCTTCTCTAGTGCTCGCAAAACATGGGATGTACTAACATGGCAGGATTCAGAAATAAAACTCAATTGTCTGTCTTGATTCTGTGGCACAGCTCACAGATACTGCTTTCAGAGTTCCTGCAGAGGAAGGGAGAGAGTGCATCTGTCATAAAGTCTGAAACATGGAGAAAGTTAGCACCATGAGCTTGGGAATTACAGTGTTCAGCCAAACAGAGCTAGGCTCGAGGCTGAGAATGAGCATGAGGGAGCATTTGAGACTGTGTGTAAGTCCATATTCCCTGATGACAATTGACCAAGGCCAAGTACACTCCCCTCCTTGGACTTCAATTTCTTACCTGGAAGAACCTTTCCAAGGTTCTCAATAGGCAGAGTTGGAGCTCTGCCTTGATGCCTTTCCTGCTGGCCAGTTGTTGGTGTGATGTTGGAGCCCCTGGCTCAGAGAAGGAAGAGCATCAGAAGGTGGCATTGTAATAACAGCCATTAACAACCCATGTGGTCTTCACCCTATCTGTTCTCCCAAGTGAAATGAACAAATGAACATCAGTCTTGTTTAACTCCTATTACAGAAGGTGCAGTTTGCCAGGCAGGTCCTTGTGTAAGGTAGCATGTTTAACTAAAAGTTAACAGTAGAGGACCAAAACTTTTTGCTGGGATTATTATCCCTTGTCTTGGTGCCCTTCACACAAAGCCCAGATTTGAGTCAAGAACACTAGGCTCAAATCTGAAACAAGCCCTTTCTGTAAGGACCCCAGGGAGGCAGCCCCACAGCACAGTGGAACTCTCACACCTTCTGGGATATGGGAGGCTTTGTGACTATAGAGTGTTATACAAAGCCTATAAATTGTGGCTATAAACACAAACTCAGAACTACTTGGAGGGAGAAAACTTCCCACAAGACAGTAATGCCTTCATTTCAGAAACTTCTGAAATGCATATGCAAGACCTCTCCTTGTCAGTAATCTTTGAGTGGCAAATTATGTCTTGTGATATTAAAAGCTATAGGAAAATACATATTAATGAATATCATGATGTTCGTCTTCTCTAGAAAGCCATGGGCAACAGACTGAGATATTAGTGTGGAGATTAGGAGAACAGCCAGAGGATGAACATCCTCCTCAGGCTAGCCAAAGCCTGCCTTTTAGAGGACAAGCCAAGACACACACACACACACACACAGAGAGAGAGAGAGAGAGAGTGAGAGAGAGAGAGAGAGAGAGAGAGAGAATGGTAGGGTGAGGCTCCCTTCTTGTTGCAGAAACCAGTGGATCCCTTGTGACTGAGGGGGCAGGGCTGCCCAATGAACCCTGGACACTTGAGGAATTCACAGCCTGACCTAGAAGACTAGGCAATGGTGAGTGGCAAGGCCTTTAGAAAAGATGTGTGTACCTCTGTTGCTCTGGGTTAATGTCAAACAACCTCATGACTCGCCTCTGTTTGGCAGAGAAGCCTTTGGATTTTTTTCTGCTGCTGCTTTGGCTTTTGGCAAGTGAAATATTCCAAGACCTCAGCCTTGCTCTGCAGATGGCTCTCACAATTTTGCTGACTCAAGTGTGGTATGCTCTACTTCAGGAAGGAACTTATAAAGGCCTCAGCTTGCTGGAGTCCCAGCTCCTGCTCAGAGACATGGTGATATGGTTCACTGTTCTGGTCTCAGACACCAGGACCCTCATACCCCATTCCTGAGAGCCACCATCTTTGCCTAGCTTTCTGTCTGTCTAAGTGTTTGCTCCACACAGCTGCCAAGGTTTAACAGTAATGCTCATGCTAACTGTGCAGCTACCATACTGCTGCCTGGTCAAACACTGACTTCCTGTCCTGCATCTTTGAGGTAACTCTTTCAAGCATTGAAAATCCTTTGTAATGCAAGACTTCTCTAACCCTGTGGGGAAGGAAGCTTGAGATATGGATTAGCCAGGTCATTAAATGAATCAGAACCACAAGATTAGACTGAAGTGAAAGGGAGCTGGGCTTTTTAGGGAAATGAGCCATTCTAGCACCAGGGGAAACTGCCTGGGCTTCCAGGGAGGTCAAGGAGGGGGAACGGGGACATTGAGCACCACAGCCCTCTGTCCTTGTTCGTCAATCTGTGGACCCCATGTGGCTGCTCTTTGGGAGGTGTCCTCCACTCCCACTTTCAGTCACAAATATGAGAGCATCTTGGGCATTACTCACTCTCAACAACAGCACATGTCCTAGGAAACACTAAGTGAAACTACTTCACAGTTGCATTCAGTCCTGAAACACTCAAGCATCACCTCCTCCCCAGTTGGGGCAGCAACAGTCTATTCTTCCCTGGGCAGCAGGTGCCTCACTTGGCCTTCTTCTGCTGCAACCCTGGGTAGTGCTCTTTCCTGAACCTACTGGTTGGGGAATATTATTTTAAGTTTTGTCTTTTGTTTATGCTGCATCTGTTTAACTCTGTGAAGTTGTGTTATTGTGATTTTCTAAAACAGAAGATGGTCTAATAAGGAGCTGAAGGCCAATAGCGTGGCTGGAGCAAGGACAGGTGGGGCTGGCTGGCAGACAGTACACATTGAAGGAGAAAGGAGGAAGAGAGGAAGCAAGAAGAGAACAAGGGGAGGAGGATGTTATGGACCAGCCACTCACCGAGCCCAGGAGTAAGAGTGAAATAAGATATGCAGAGGTAAAAAAAGGAAAAAGCCCAGTGGCAAAAGGTAATTGGGCTAATTTATAGTTAAGAAAAGCTATCAACAGACCAAGCTCAGGCCAGAAATTCAGTATTAAAAATAAGCCCCTGGGTGTGATTCTTGCATTGGGGGGTGTGTCCCATAGAAAAGTAAGACTAAAACATCACATTATACCTCCCTCTTTGCGGGGTTCTTTTCCACTAACCATACAGTAAAAACAAGTCTGAGGCTAACCACCTGCTTTATGTTAACATATCAACAGTAACTGATACCTACACTTTTCTAAAGGAGGGGGTAAAAAGTCAGAATACACAATTTTTGAGGTACTTCAAGACAGGGATGGCTCTCTCTCTCTGTCTCTCTCTCTCTCAGTCTCTCTCTCTTGCTTTCTCTCTCACTCTCTGTTTTGTTTGTTTAATACAGGTTGTATGTCTGTGTAGCTCTGGCTGTCCTAGTACTGAGACAGCCACCTGCCTCTGCCTTCTATGTTCTGGTATACTTAGTGCTTCTCAAGTAGTTGATTTACAATGACACATAGATTCATATGTTCATAGGTATTTGTACAATTTATTTTAGTCTCATTAACCTTTCTAAGCCATTAGGAATATAGTTATTTTTTTCATGAACATAATAATATTGACTTTGAATCATGCCAAAGGGACACAGCAGGGGTATAAGTCATCACATCACAAGCTTAATCTTCACAGTGTTCTCTCTCTCCTCTAGTACTGCTCCAGTGCTTGCTTCCCCTTCCTGACACATCTCTTTTCTGCTCAAGTACCAAGTCCTTTGTTATGTGACACTGGGCCTAGGAAGCTTCTCATATGACAAAGGGTGAACAGCCAGGCAGTGGAGGGGAGCAGTAGTTATCCATGCAGGCAATGGCCAAGAGAATTTAAAGGCCTAGGATGCACCTCTTCTATTTTTCCTGAGCGGCACTTGTCCCCTGAGGATAACACACACACTCATCCTGACCTCTCTTCAAGTCTAGAGAGTGAGTAGGGAAGATTCACACTCAGGGCCTTGATTGCTTTTGTGTACTGTGAGTCAATTCCCTGTATGTTGTCCTGGGACTCCCTTGTGACAGGTATCCCTGATTCAGCTTCCAGTTTCCGACCATCTATAATATCATCTGTTCCAATTTTGTGTCTCTCATCTAGGCCTCGCGAGAGCTCCTATGCAGTCTACTTCAGGCCTCACTTACTCCTTCCCTTTCTTCCTTGTGTTCAGCACCTTTCAGCCACCAGGATTCTTTGTTATTTAAATTTCTGCTGGAAAAAGCCCTTATGCTCAAGAAACAAAATAGGCACTTTGCACACACAGACTTGCTCCAGGGACATCCATGGGCCAAGATCACACTTCCACTTTGAAGCCTTGGGTGACATCATCCAGCCATGTGGGCCTCCAGGGGACATGTGCCTTGGGGTTAGCTCCACAGCCAAGGGAGGGGCGGCCAAAGTGGCTGCTTCTATGGCTACTGGAGTATGTTTCTCCTGATCTCTCAGTTGTCTCCCCGTGGCTGCCTTAGTCTGTTTGCCCTTCAGGATCAATGGATAGTGGAGGGAAGCTGTCCTGGAGAGGGCTCTGGTATAAGAGGGACTAGGGAGTCTGAAATGCACCTGAAATAGCCGAGGTAATGGCTGTAGGGAGGCCTAAGGAGGTCTTTGTTTGTTTGTAGTTTTTCATGACAGGGTTTCTGTGTTTGACAGCCCTGCTCAACCTGAAACTCACTCTGTAGTCCAGGTGGCCTTTAACACTAAGACCTGCCTGCCTCAGCCTCCTGCGTGGTGGTATTAAAGGCATCTTCCATAACCCTCTGTTATTTTTATTTATTTATTTATTTATTTATTTTGTCTTAATTTTTTTTATTTATATTTAATTTTATATAACAAAGTCCAATTAAATGAAAACAAACATTTATACAAAATATTTGGGAATTTGGGCGTCGTTCTTTCCAAACTACTTCCTGCTGGTAAGGGGCGCTGTCTTGGGGGATTCGAAGAAGATTCAGATATCCTAGCTGTAGTCTGTAGGTGTCACTGGTGTTTCTAATTTTAGCCATTCTGGCAGGGGTAAGATGGTATCTCAAAGTTGTTTTGATTTGCACTTCCCTGATAGCTAAGGATGTGGAGCATTTTCTTAAGTGTCTTTCAGCCTTTTTGATTTCCTCCACTGAGAATTCTTTCTTCAGTTCTGTACCCCATTTTTTAATAGGGTTATTTGGTGTTTTGGTGACTAGTTTCTTGAGTTCTTTGTATATTTTGGTGATTAGCCCTTTGTCGGATATAGGATTAGTGAAAATCTTTCCCAGTCAGTGGGCTGCCGTTTGGTCTTGTCAACTGTGTCCTTTGCCTTACAGAAGCTTGTAAGTTTGAAGAGGTCCCATTTATTAATTGTTTCTTTCAGTGTCTGTGCCCCTAGAGTTATGTTCAAGAAGCGGTCTCTTATACCAATTTGTTCAAGGGTACCTCCTACTTTCTCTTCTAAGAGGATCAATGTGGCTGGATTGATGTTGAGGTCTTTGATCCATTTGGACTTGAGTTTTGTGCATGGCGACAGACATGGGTCTATCTGCAGTCCTCTACACACCCTCATCCAATTTTGCCAGCACCATTTGTTGAAGATGCTGTCTTTGCCCCATTGTATAATTTTAGCTGTTTAGTCGAAAATCAGGTGTTCATAGGTGCGTGGATTAATATCAGGATTTTCAATTCAATTCCATTGGTCTACCTGTCTAATTTTATGCCAATACCAGGCTGTTTTCAGAACTATAGCTCTGTAGTAGAGCTTAAAGTCAGGAATGGTTATGCCTCCTGAAGTTCTTTTATTGAATAGGGATGTTTTGGCTATCCTGGGTCTTTTGTTTTTCCATATAAAGTTGATTATTATCCTTTCAAGGTCGGTGAAGAATTGTGGTGGGATTTTAATGGGGATTGCATTGAATCTGTAGATTGCTTTTGGTAAGATTGCCATTTTTACTATGTTTATCCTACCTAACCAAGAGCATGGGAGGTCTTTCCATTTTCTGGTATCTTCTTTAATTTCTTTCTTTAGAGTCACAAAGTTCTTATTATATAGATCTTTTACTTGTTTGGTAAGCGTTACACCAAGATACTTTATGTTGCTTGTGGCTATTGTAAAGGGTGATGTTTCTCTGATTTCTTTCTCTGCCTCTTTGTCGTCTGAAAAATATAGGGCTACTGATTTTTTTGAGTTTATCTTGTATCCTGCTAGTTTGCTGAAGGTGTTTCTGTGTTTGACAGCCCTGCTCAACCTGAAACTCACTCTGTAGTCCAGGTGGCCTTTAACTCTAAGACCTGCCTACCTCAGCCTCCTGCGTGCTGGTATTAAAGGCATCTTCCATAACCCTCTGTTATTATTTTTATTTATTTATTTTTAAGCAAGAGACTCATATGGCCCTGGCAGTTGTAGAATTCATTCACAATATTGTTGTGACCACCTCGATCAGCAAGGAAGACACAATGCTCCGACTGTTCTTTAAGCATTTTATTCAGGAACCTTGAAAAATCTTCTGACCCCAGGGAAAGCCCGCCCACAGCTTAAAAGCTCTCTACACATTATTAGTAGTCACATTGTGTAAAGGTAACAGGATTATACTTCTGTTTCAACTACGAAGTACTTTTATCACTTCATGTAAGGATTTCTTCCATCTTCTGTATGAGTAAAAACAGAGAGTAGCTTTAGTTGGCTTTGGTCTCAGAACTCTTGTTTGTTTGTTTGTTGTTTGTTTTGTTTTGTTTTAATTAGTTTTCCCCTCTGAAGTCAAAATTACCCTGTTTAGCCCAGACACTTACTATGTAGCCTAGGCTGAGCTCAGAAGTGTAATATTCCTGTCTCAGCTTCTGGCATGTTAGAATTTACAGGCCTCTCTCACTGCTTCAATCCCAGAAAGCATCTTTGAGACTTGCAGAGTTAGTTTCTGTCGGTGTGTAATGCTAGAGCTGATGGAGAGATAACTGGTGATTAAGAATGTTCCTTTGACTTCCAGAAAACCAGATCTAAGTTCCCAGCAACCAAGGTAGACACTTAACAAGGACCTGTAACTACAGATCAAGGAGATAAAACACCTTCCTCCTACTCAGACTTCCTTCCATGGGTCACTTCTGCCCCTGTCCACCCTCAATGGGCGTGGTCAGTGCCACAGAAGGACACAAAGTGAATATCCCACTATAATTCCCCTTTTAGTCTAAGGCCTGGAGGAAAAATGTTGATTAACCGAAATGAGTTAATGCTTAAGACAGAGCTAGCCAACAAGAAACTACTACGTGGACAACAGCACTATATCTAATACAGAGTCTCTGTGTGTTATTTGGGGTCGGTGTGGCAACTGGATAAGACTGGCCAGGCTGGCGGAAAAACCTACTCCTTACAACACTCCTTAAATCAAAATATGTGACTATAACTATTTGGGCAGGAAGAATACTTGATTTATAAAAGGTAGTTAATGAAGACTTTTCTGAGAAGGTGGAATTTGAGATTAGTAGGGCTCTGCCTGGTATCTTGAGCAAGCCTGAAGCTGTTGGCCACAACTTCTTGCTCCAGAGTTACTATTGGTACTCTTCCTGCCCCCATCCACAACCCAGAGTTGTCATTGGTACTCTACCTGTTATGCTAACACACACCTGGTGGGGAGGAGCTAAACCTAATAAGTCTGTTATTTTCCACTGTGCTGTGAGTCAGTATATAAGCCCACTCCATCCACCCAATAAACACCATTCAGCATTCCAACATTGCCATTGAACGAATAAATAAATAACTAAATCTTTAAGGAACACTAGAAAAATCATGTGAGTATCCTCATGATACTCATTAAATGAGGCTTCCATCCTAAAATAAATCACTGACTAATTATTTTCCATAGCATATAAATGTAGATTATGACATAACGAGGAATACTCCATCCCACAGAATACAAGAATAACTCTATACCAGTTGTCAATCCATTCTCATAAGAAACATTTCATGTGAGTTTAACTAAAATGTATGGGTTTTTGAAAAAAATAATCAACAATAAAATCCATAAAAACAAGGCATAATGATATATTTTGAACTCCTAATCTTTTGAGTTGGGAATCACATAAACTGTATTTTATGCCCACTGCACAAACTACTTACAGAGATTGATGATAACATAGTACTGAAAAGGCCACTGCAATATCAGGAAGATAGAACATTCCCATGCGTAATATTGACTCCTTTAACTTTCTCCAAATGCACAGACCAAGTCATGAAGATGAACCTATAATTAATAGGATTGTAATTCCTGATAGTAATGCATACACCGACAAATAACTGATTTTTATCAAAATATCTAAAATGGTACAATGAAAAAAAGAAAGCATCTTCAACAAATGGTGCTGGCATAATAGGATGGTGACCTGTAGAAGACCTCAAAATAAATCATGCCACACGGAACCTCTTAGAAGAGAATGTAGGAGATACCCTTGAATGAATTGGTACAGTGACAGCTTCCTGAACTGAACAAAAGTAGCAAGGATACTAAGATCGACAATTAATAAATGGGACATCATCAAATTGAGAAGATTCTGTAAGGCAAAGGACACAGTTGACAAGACCACAGACTGGCAAAAGATCTTCACCGACCACATATCAGAGAGAGTGCTGGTCTCCAGAGTATACATAGAACTCAAGAAGCTACTCACCAAAACACCAAATAACCCTATTAAAAATGGGGTACAGAACTGAATAGAGAATTCTCAATGGAGGAATCTAAAATGGCTGAAAGACACTTAAAATGCTCAACATCTTTAGCCATCAGGGAACTGCAAATCAAAACAACTCTGAGATACCTTCTTAATCCTGCCAGAATGTCTAAAATTAGGAACACCAATGACAATTTATGCTGAAGAGGATGTGGAGAAAGTCAAACATTCTTTCACTGCCTGTGGGGGTGCCAACTTGTACAGCCAATTTGGACATCTGTATGGCGGTTCCTCAGGAAAATGGGAATGAGTCTACGACAGGAACTGGCAATCTCCCTCTTAGGCATATACCAAATTGATCCACATTCATGCAATAAGGACATCTGTACAACTATGTTCATAGCAGCATTATTCATAATAGCAATAACCTGGGAGCAACATAGATGTCCCTCAACTAAAGAATGGGTAAGGAAGATGTGGTACATTTACACAATGGAATACTACTCAGTGGGGGGAAAATGGAATCTTTAAATGTGCAGGCAAATGGATGGAACTTGAAGTAACCATTGTGAGTGAGGTAACCCACTCACAAAAAGAGGAACATGGAATGTACTCACTCATATATGGATTTTATACATAATGCCAAGGACCACCAGTCTATAATCCACACTGCTAGAGAAACTAGGATACATGAGGAACCAAAGAGATTCATGCAAGGTCCCTCATAGAAGGGGAAAGGAACATTATCTCCTGAGAATATAGGGAGTGAGGGTGGGCAGTGAGTGGAGTGCAAGCAAGGACAAAGAGACGGGGAGGAGAGGAGAGCATGTGGGACTAGGAAGATTGACTCAGGAGGATAAGAGAGCAAAAATAAAGGATAACATAAAAGAGAAAACTGACTATAAGTGTTCAGAGACCTACAAGGATGACCTCAACTAATGATCTGAGCAACAGAGGAAAGGCAACTATAAATGCTCTTCCATGATAATGAGATTGATGAGGAACTTATTTGCCATCATAGAGCCCTCATCTAGTAGCAGAAGCAGACACCCACAGCTAAACACTGAATAAAACTGGAATCCAAATCCAGAGAGAGAGGAGTGATAAGAAAATGGGGGCAAGACCAGGCTACAGAAACCCATAGAGACAGCTGACCTGAACAAGGAGGAGCTAATGGATGTGCAGATTATACCTGGGAAACCAGCATTGCACCAACTCAGACCCCCTGAACATGGGTCTCAGTTAGAAGGTATGGACTGTCTAAGCGACCTCTGACAGTGGAACCAGGATGTATCCCTGGTTCAGGAAAAGACTTTGGGAGCACATTGGCCCTGGAGGGATACTCCCTTACCCTAGAGGCAGAAGGGAGGGCCTAGTCCCTACTCCAAATGACTTGACAGATTTTTTTTTGATCCCTCCTGGAAGGCATCACCTTCTCTATGGGTGGGGACATGGAATGGGACTGGAGGGCGGGGGATAAAGAGGGTGTGATGGAAGGAAGGAGAGAGACTTGGGGTTGAAGTGTAAAATAAGAGAAAATAATAAATATAGGAAAAATATTTTCTTTTAAAAATGTGGGAGCTTTCTTATGGAGAGGTTTGTCCTCTGCTCTCTAATCCAGGAAGAGAGGAAAGAAATAGAAACTGACAGAAAGAGAGAAAAGAATGAAAACCAGACAAGGAAATTCCACCGCTTACACAGCCTGGAAGTCAGAAGCTATGGATACCTGCCGTCTGTCCCATGTAAAAGAAAGAAGGCATGTGCTGTGTTTGAGGGTAAAAGCTGATTTGGCAAATTCAGACTGTCAGAATAACCGCAAAGCCTTGGTGTGGGGAGACATGCTCTTGTCATGAATGTCCGGCTGGGCCCTAGTGATTCTAAATCTAATTTTAACCAGATGTCGGGAGAGTGTTATGGCTATCGCAGGTCTCGATCCACTGCCTCTGAATTGGGAATAAGTGGCAGTTTTCTCCTCCTGCTGGATCAGAGAAGGCAGCCGACAGCACACTGAAACACAGTTTTCAAGGCCTCAGAGGCCAGAATTCCAACCCTCCCAACTGTCTTTTCCACAGGTACCCGCCCACACCTAACTAAGCATGCACAGAGCTCCTGGCCTCTGCAAAGACTGGATCTCCACCAAGCTGCAGAAGGTGAGAAATCAGCTCTGCCTTTAGGCTGGAGCCCAGGGTGGCAGGGTAAATGTGATGAGGGAGAGAGTAAGGTGGTGGTGGGGAGAGTGGAGAGGAGGGTGGTAGTGAGGCCTTTTCATTTGGAGGGACTGAGTGAAAGCGAATTGGGTAGAGGCAGAGCCATGGTTGAGGTGGTACACTATTGTTACTGATTAGTTATCTAATTAAAAGAAGGAACTATTGTACATTCTCTTCTGACCTCCAATACGTGACATGGTGATAACACAAGCATAGAACTAAACACAATAAATAACCAACCGACCTATCAGATGCTGGTTTTCCATGTTATCCTCGTTCCGCAACCTGCAGCTCTGCATGTCAGTACTCTGTACTGAGGCCAGAATTTGGATCAAGTGCAAAGAACATCCAAGAAGTTCATAACTTTTGCCTTGTATTTTGGAAGGCCCGGAGTAAGCTGGGTATTGTCTGTTAAATAGTTCTGTCTTGTAGAATACTCCAAGCCATCCTATGAAGCAAGCACAGGAGAATCACACTCCAAGATCTCAAATGACCCAGAATGAAAAGGGTCTTGAAAACTCTTCAAATAAGATCAATCCCAGCTTTAAATTTTCAGATTAGGATTGTATAGTTACCAAACACAAGCCAATGTCTCCCCCAAACCCCCCTCTCCCCGGTCCAGGAAACTTCAAAAGATGACACATTTCTGGTTCCATACCTTTTGAATGAGAAGAGAAATACTCACTATCTGCTGTTCTCATGCTGTTACATATAGCTTTCTTTTGGGAGAGCACAGAAATAGCTGCCTCTCTCACATACATGTATCTACTGAAAAGATCCAGAACTGGATACAGTAGTGATCTCCTCTAATCCTGTCACTGGGCAGGCTGAGGAACATGTATGCATGCATGTATACATGGATGTGGTAAGAGAGGACTCTACATTCTAATGTGTCAGAAGCTAGAACAGGAATATTACACTTCCGAGCTCAGCCTATGCTACATAGCAAGTTCTGAGCTATACATTGCCGGCCGACAATGAAGGGTGAGCTGGAGGACAGACAAGAATTTGAGAAGGGTACGAGTATAGATGGCCAGGAATTGGAAGCTGAATCAGGATACCTGTCACAACAGAGTCCCAAGACCACTTTCCAGGGAATTGGCTCAGAGTGCATAAAAGCAATCGAGACCCAGAGTGTGAAGCCACCCGACTCAATCTCTAGACTAGAATAGATGTCAGGATGAGTGTGTATTATCCCCAGGGGGAACTAGTGTCGCTCAGGAGAACTAGAAGAGTTGAGTGCAAGTCCTTTAGCTTGTGCTGGCCCCTGCCTACCTGAATAAGTGCTGCCAAGGACCCTGCTCCCTTCCACTGCCTGGCTTTTCACCCTTCCTCTCATAAAAACCTCCGTAGGTGCATGCAGTATCACAAACCTAAGGCGTTGGTATGTGAGCAGAAAAGAGAAGCAAGGTGAGCACTGCAGCGGTTTTAGAGCAGACAGAAAACACTTTAAAATTAAGCTCTGATCTGGTGATGCACACCCCACTGTGTCATATTATCAGAGATCAAGTGCTTAGGCATGCCTCAAAGTCAATATTATTATGTATATAAAGGAAATACTTGATCTTGTGTCCTATGCCTTTGAACCCAGCTCCCTATACCACATAAAATAATGAATGAAAAGGTGGTGGGTGTGTTCACAGGGCATTGGTGGGTCTTACCTTTAATCCCAGCACTTGGGAGGCAGCGGCAGGCTAACTTCAGTTCCAGGCCATCCAGGTCTACAGAGTTAGTGCCAGGACAACCATGGCTATGCATTGAAACCCTGTCTTAAAAAACCCTGTGTGTGTGTGTGTGTGTGTGTGTGTGTGTGTGTGTGTGTGTGTTGTGTTATGTGTAAGGACATATGGATTTGTGAGCATGGGTGTGGGTGTAAAATAAGTTCTGGATGAATCAAGCTGAGTTCTTTTTGACCCAGTTGATTGATGAATATGTTGGAATCCAAAGTCTTAGGGAGGAATTTTTCACCTGTTAAAATTAGCCTTTAGCTTTTCTGTCAGGGGTTGAAGATTTAGCTTAGTGGTGAGAATGGTTGTGTGGCATGCCCAAGGCCCAGGGACTGATCTCTAAAGCAGAAAACAAAATCCTTTAAATGAAAAGAAGTAAGAAGACAAGGGCTGTTGTTCTCTAAGAGCCCTTATGTTGGAACAAAACCATCATTAGACTGGATTGAAAGTTGTGACAACCTCTTCTTCTGACACCTGCTGGACATCAGATGAGTTTTCCAGTTGCTAGCTGATTCTTTTTGTTCATTTATACTTTTTTTTTTGTTATTTTATTCCGGCCTATTTGTTTATTTATCTATCTATTTATTTATTATTTGGAGACAGTGTCTCATTTTGTATTCCATGGACTGTCTCAAGCTGGGAGATAATCCTGCCTCTGCCTACTGAGTGCAGGGTTTAAAGGTGTATAGGACCATGGTAAATCATTAATTTATTATTTATTTAGTGTATTTATTTACTTTCATTTCTTGCAACAAGATTCCCTGTGTAGTCCACTGTGTCCTAGAATCACTTTATAGAACTTGCTGGGCTAAAACTCATAGAGTTTAGACTGCCAGTGAGTGGAATTAATGATGTATAACACTACTGCCTGACTATTTTGTTTTTATACTTGTTGAATGTTCTCAAAGTTCATGGAGTTCAAGAGGCCTTCGAGCTTGAAATCATGAAGTATAAACTGAAACATAGTTCTTGGAACAAAGTGAAGACGGCTCATCGGAAGATCTTCCCAACTTACTAGTGAAGATTCATAGAGAAGAAAGCCTGGGATGTGACCATCAGAATCTTCCAGAATATCAATAGGAATGATCTCAGTGAGAGGGCAGCAGGAGAGATTGCTGGTGAGTAGGGTCAAGCTTCTTTACTATGAGGTTCATGTCATAGTTTTGATACCTCTTGTTCATTCCCAACTTCCATAGGACAGGCAGGTGTGGGGAACATTATTCTACTTGAGGAAGGAGGCAGACTGGGATAGATATGTTAGCTCTGATCTGTGAAGTCAAATGCATGAAGGTTTCATGCCCTAACCTATCTAGATTGTTAAACTTCTACATAGGACATCAGTCATTTTACCCTTGTATGAAAACTGAAGACTTAACTCTAGAGTGAAGTTGTAACTCTGGATTTGGGCAGGCAGCATCAGAAAACACATGGGAGTGCAGGAAGTTGGCACTGTCTGTGTAAACCTGAAAATCTGACTTCAGAAACCACATAAAAACCAGGCATCAGAGCAAGTTGGCCCTTCAGCATGGCAAGGTGTAAGGTAGCTGAAGAGAAACCTGTCTCAAAAAATGACATGGAGGAGGGTCTGGAGGGATAGCTCAATGTTTTTAAGGACACCTGCTACTCAATCAGAAGACTTTGTCAGTTTCCAGAACCTACTTGTTGGTTCACAAGCAGCACATAACCCAAGTGTCAGGGAATCTAGTGCCCTCTTCTGTCTCCTAAGGGCACTGAACTTATGTGATACACACACATATGCAGACAAAAGCATCCATATGCATCTTTCTTTCTTTTTTCCTTTCTTTCTTCTTCCTTCCTTCCTTCCTTCCTTTCTTTTTTTTTTTTTTTATAAGTGCAGGACACCTAAAGGAGACACCTAGCATTGGCCTCTGGTCTCAACATGCATGGGTACTGTGCCCCTTCCCCAACTCCTGCACCTACATACCTTTCATGTATGTATTTGAATCAACTGTTTTCTGGTGTGAAACAAGATTTCTCCTTTTTTGTCATGGCTGGGTCTGTTTTGTACTTTAACAAGCACAAGTGAAAATGGTAAAGCCATCTTTCATTAACAGCATGGTCTTAAGAGTCTCATGATTATTTATCCTGGTATAAGATGTCATGGATGCAATTCATGACAATGGTAGGTCTGGTGCTATGAAAGATTTTCATGCCTCGGTTTTTTGTTTGTTGTTTTAAAAAATGTCTCTGTGCTGTTCTTTCTACTCTGACTTTTTCTAGAACTACAGATATATATCTTTGATTTAAGTTTAAAGTATATGAGAACAAGAACAATTAGATTCTGCCTTAGATGAATTTGAGAGTACTTGCATGCATTTCTGTGTACTATGTGTGTATATTTCCCTTGGAGCAGGCAGAGGGTGTTTAGATATTCTGGTACTGGACAGTGGTATGGATGATTCCTGAACTGAACCCAGGTCTTCTGGGTGCTTGTAACCACTGAGCCATATCTTAATCCCCATGTGTTATGACATCATACCATGTCTCATGTATATCTTTATATCCTTTTTGTTGTTTATGCTTTAGGTTCAATTTTGTTTTCAACTGTCCTTATTCCCTGTTCAGCTACTTTTATTTTGTGGTTTTGGATCTTGCCTAGACTCTCTTTGTAGACCAGATTAGCGTGAAATTCACAGAGATCTATCTGCCTCTGCCTACCTATTTCTGGGACTAAAAGGGCATACCTCCTGGCTTCCGTTCAGATACTTCTAATCAATAACAAATCCACCTATTAACTTCTTTTGAGTTTTTTTATGTTATTATTTGTGTGTGTACACACATTTGCATACCATGGTGCACAAGTGGAGCTGAGAAGACAACTTTTGATAGTTACTCCTGCTTCTGTCATTTGAGTTTTGGGGACCAAACTCAGATCATCAGACTCCTTGTCAAGTGTATTCACAACCTAAGGCATCTCACCAGCCCCTATCTGTTGGTTCTTAAATTTAGTTAAGACATTTACATGTGCAGTTTGACTTGGTTTTCCTCTGTCTCCATTGACTACCCAACCTGCCTTTTAATTATATGGAACACCTTTTAAAAATTGTTAAACTTAGCATACAAAATGAGTTTTTGTATAAAATTGTGTGTGTGTGTGTGTGTGTGTGTGTGTGTGTGTGTGTGTGTGTGTGTGTGATTTGCTTTTCTACCGTATTCATCCACAGTGACTCTCCTGTGTTTCTTTCCATCTAGTTCCCTCTTGTTCCCCTAAATAGACTCCTTTTTCTTTCATGCCATAAATGTGGGAAGTTGTATATATAGACCATTTTTACAGTATTTTTAAAAATTACAAGTATGTGTGTGTGTGTGTCTGTATGTGGGATTACATATATGAGTGCATTTCCTGCAGAGGCCAGAGGAAAAAGAACTATTAGAAGCTATGTCCCAATTTGGTTTAACAGATATATATAGGGAGCCTAACTACTAGTATTCCAGAGCCTCTACCTTGAAAAAAGCTTTTGGAGGGCAAGTTCAGTTGTAATGAACATTTGCTTCCTGCAAGATCTATGAGGCTACAGAAACCCTGTCATATTTTGAGAGGTTGCAATTACATAGAAACATACACAGTCTTTCTCAAGGTCATAGTACCACAGACAGTCCCAAATAAGATATTTTGTAGGGATGGTGGAGACCCTTGAGATTCTAGAGTTCTGGAATTCACATGGCCATTCATGTGAACACACAAACTAAAAATGTTGCATACTACACTCCAATTGTGAGTGAAGATGGTGCACTAAGCTCAACAAAGTCCCTGGTAGAGTTTTCTCAATGTAGCTGGGGCCACTCACTCTTTCCTGGTTGTTTCTACAGTCCAATAGGGCCAGAAAAGCTTACTCATGCACCGACTTTATGTTATGCAGATGTGTAGATTGCTGAGTGCACAGGCCCAAGGTTGGCTAAGACTGACTCAACTCCATATGGAAATGTGTGGATTGCTGAATGCACAGCTAGGAAAGGCTGACTTTCACTTCTGCCTAATTAAGAAGATAATTGCAATTTGGCTTGAGGTTCTCACTCAAGAAGAGATTTTGACTCATGCCAGATAAGACAAGATCCAACCAATACTTTAGAAACTTGTGAAAATCCAGCCTAGTGTATGCACATTTGGATTTTCAGCTTTTCTTTGGTGAAGTGCCAGGATCTCAAGTGAGGCCTATTCAGGCTGTAAGCCATATGATGATACAAATAATCAATAAAATCAAATAAACTAATGAGATGACATATATGAGAACTTTTCCACGCAATATTATTGGAGTTCCCTTTTGAAACCCGTCATATATGACCCGTGTGTCTACACATGCCTATGATCTGTGTGCATTTTTCAGAATGTGCATATTCATGTGTGGGCAAAGATGAACAGGTGCTTCAGCACATCTGCAGATGTGAGCAGACTGCCTGGAGTGCTGGCCTTCCCTGGCCCTTTTAGTCCAATAGAATTTCCCTGTGCTCCGTGTCTTCTCCTGTCTCCCTGTCCCATGTCACCGGAAGAGAACTTTGAATGTAGCCATGGCCAACCACACCCAGGTGTTGGGTGCTTTCTGGAGATCCCGTCCCAGGTTCTGACACTGTCACTGCTAGTACTTCAGTCAGTGTCATTATCTCCCTGATCTACTTGAGAATTTCCTACAAAGATCTAACTAATGCTGAAAACATAATCTCATACAACCAAATGTCTCTCTCCTTCACATCTCTCCGTTATGTCATTGTATTAACTGAGCGTTTGACTTTTAGAAAGTAACACTGCACAGCACATTCCTTACTATGGGATATGATTAATTATTTTCCCAATGTGCTTCCTCTAATCTCTACAGGGCTCTGAAAAGATGAGGATCCGTATGTAACGAGTTTTGAAGAAACTGATGTGGCTTAAACTAAGTTAAAGGCCTCTTTTACAGGAAGTCAAGGTGGCAGGAAGGAAAGAGAACACCAGTCACACAAGGTTCTGTTACTACAGCAAAGTGGATCCAGGCAAGACAAAGAAAGGGGACATGGAAAAGGGGATGAAGTTTTCTCTGTGCTTCTCAGTGCTCTAGACTTCAGATACCTGTTCAACAGACCACCTTACTTGACTTGTGACTTGTAGTCACAAATGTGTGTAGCTGACCCAGATGCAATAGGGTCTATTTAAAAATAAGTCTTTAAACATGTGTTGACTTACCTGGGCTTTCCACCATCTTAACCTTTCCATCATGTTTGTCTGATGATATGTTCGGTTTGATCTCTTTGAAGGATTCTTGTGGACCACACACCACTGCTGTTTTAATAACAAAGCTGTCTTCTGAAGATACTTCAGCAGTTTTAAATGCCAATGAGAGATTGGGGACCACCTCCCCACTTGTGTCTTTATCAACTCCATCCACCGTCCTATCCAGAAGAGCACTCCATTTGACAAAGTCTGAGGAGTTTTGTTGGTATTCCTTACATCTTCATAGAAGGCCTTGTTTTCTGCCTCTTCTTCCTCTCTCTCTCTGTCTCTCTCTCTCTCTTCCTATAGAAAGAGAAATGGGATGAGTGTAATAGTTCAAAACTGAGAAGAACAGACTTGACAGCAAAGAGATGAACAACCTGCAGTTGTGTCCCGGTCTGACATCTCATCATGGAGTCTATTCCCCTTCATAACCCTGGTACTATGAAAAACAACCATGACTCCCTTACTCAGTTACTGCATAGCTGTTTTAAGTGACAATTCTGTCTCAATGTTCTGAGTACCCTAATGAACCTTGGGTGTTTGTATGATTGTGCACATCCATGTGCTTGTGTGTGTGTGTGTGTGTGTGTGTGTGTGTGTGTGTCTGTGTGTTGACTTGTGTAGGTCCAAGCCCATGTGTTTGCAAGTATGTGTAGAGCTAGAGTGTATCTCTTCGATCAAAACTTCCACTGGAACAGGAAAACACAGTCCCAGGTCACAGGTTGACTAAGTGATACAAAAACATTCTGTCGTCATGCTCACTTGTTGACGACCTTATCTGGCAGGTATTTTGCATAATCCTTGCTATACTGTTTCAGCAGTTTGCTATATTTATTGTCTATTTATTGTCTGCAACACAAAAACAAAATGGAGAATTAGAATAGTGCTAATGTCAGCAAAGGGGGAAAGAAAACAAGTTGGGAGAGACATTAGAATCTTTTTTTAATTTAATATATTTTTTCTTCTTTTACACATAAGTCCTATTTCCCTTTCGCTCTGATCCTCCCAACCATTTCAATCCCCAGACAGGGTGAGGCCTTCCATGAGGGTTCATCAAGGTCTGTCAAGTCATTTGAGGTAGGGCCTAGGCCCTCCCCCATGGATCTGTGCTAAAGGATTATCCCCACCATGGGGAATGTGCTCTCAAAGTACTTTCCTGCAGCAGGGATACATCCTGGTTCTGTGAGATGTCAGTTTCTTATGTTTGACTTGAGCTCCATTCAATGCCAATCCATTCTTCTGTACTGTGATGCTAAGCTTGCATCACCTCCACTCCCAACAAGGTTTAAGTTCTGTGACATTTCTTTGTGTAGCTCCCTCTGACTCTGGAGATTTAGGTCTATCACAAAGACAAAGATCTACCTTGTTGGTTTTGGATCCTGTTCCCTTAGAAAGCATGTTGCAGTATTCTGGGCCTTTTCTGAGTTTCTCCACGAAGTGTCTAAATGAATAAAGCAGAGTGACTAAGGTATGCATAAAAGTTCTAAATGTCTAAATATGACATTTCTATAGAATTTCCATAATTATTTCTATAAAAATTCTAGGCATGGATTCAGAAGTTCTTGGAATGAGAAGAGTTCCACCCTGGGATCCCACATCCCTTTCCTTCCCAGTGCCTGGAGAAAGAAAGTTCCTCATTCATTTATCAACTTGTGTGTGTGTGAGCTGCCAGAAATCTGATTGAAAGTTGTCTTTGTCAAGTTTCATAAGCTCAGCAGAGGTGAGAAGCATGAAGAGGAAGACAGGATTAGTGAAGGAACAGTCACAGGAAAGGAGATGGAAAGTGCAGATTCTCATGTTAAAAATTTGTGGTACACCACAAATGCTTCCTCTTCAAGTCCTTTCTTTTGGATGTCTGCCACCATTTTTAAGCCATGCCTAATTTTTATGTATGTTTCTAAGGGTATGTTGTTTACTTCAACATTCAGCCTGAAAGAAATTAAAAATTGGAACTGCTCTTTTGGTGGAAGAGTTATGTCTTTATATTTTTGCATGGTTCTCTTGTTATGAGACAGAAAACAGAAGATGGGGAACTTCAGCAGCCACCTCCTAATTTCCTGCCATATTGTAATTACACTGTCTACAACACACACCTATACAGTGTGTGAGTGTGTGTGTGTGTGTGTGTGACAAATCTCTTACTAAGTTGTTAGAGTAAATAAAACACCACATGTGTTAATACGGCTCAATAAATTTAATTTAGTGCACAAAACCAGTCTAGGATCTCCTTACTATGGTACTAATGTGGTTTAGGAGGGGGGAAGGGAGGAAGGGAGGGAGAAGGAACTGGGATTAGTATGTAAAATAAGATAGGTTTTCAGTTAAATAAGAACTAATTTAAAAAATGGTACCATTTCTTAAAATTTGCCATATATGATTATATGCCGAAGAAATTTGTTTTCAGCAACAATGAGATTTACCTCACTTGGGGCCTAGCACTGAAAAGTCCTGAAGAGCTCTTTTGGTCTCTGAGCCAGGATTTAAAAAAATATGCCTGTCAGCAGGAATTAGAGAAGTTAAGAAAACAAATTCTTTGCTTCTCCAAAAATTAATGATAAATTTTGTTAATTTATGCATTGCTATGTTAATGATCACTAAGTCCTTGCAGGATTTAATACTAATATTCAATTGATGAGGTAGTAGATATTACCTAACTCTAATTTTTTTCATGGTGTTTAATACTGAGCCAAATATTTGAACAGACATTTCTCCCATTGTATACTTTTACCTGTTTTGTTAAAAATCAAGTGCTTGTGTGTGTGGGGGTCAAGATCAGGATTTTTGATTTTATTCTATTGGTCTACTTATCTATTTTTGTGCCAATACCAGGCAGTTTTCAGGACTGTAGCTCTGTAGTCTGTAGTACAGCTTAAAGCTTCTGATAGTGATGCCTCCTGAAGTTCCTATATTGTTTTGTCCTGGGTCTTTTGTTTTTCCATATAAAGTTGAGTATTATACTTTCAAAGTCAGTGAAGAATTTTGTTGAGATTTTTGATGGGGATTGCATTGAATCTGTAGATTGCTTTTGGCAAGATTGCCATTTTTAATATGTTAATCCTACCTGTCCAAGAACATGGGAAATCTTTCCATTTTCTGTTATCTTCTTTAATTTTTTTCTTTAAAGACACAATGTTCTTGCTATATATGTCTTTCACTTGTTTGGTAAGTATTACCTCAATATACTGTATGTTGTTTGTGGACATTATAAAGGGTGATGATTCTCTTATTTCTTTCTCAGCCCATTTTCTGTCTGCATATTGTAGGTCTACAGATTTTTTTTTTTTTTTAGTTTAACTTATATCCTGCTTGTTGGTCGAAAGTGTTTATCAGTTGTAGGTCTTCCTTGGAGGTGATTTTTGGGTTGCTTATGCAAACTATGATATCATTTTATTAATTTATTTTTTACCTTACAATACTGTTCACTCTCATTCCTTCCCCCTCCTATCTACTCTGCAAAGAAGATAAGGCCTCCCCTAATACATCTCTAAGTCAGCTCACAGAAGCAGAACAAAGCTACCCCCCTTCCACCCACATATCTGTGTCTAGGATGAGCAACTGATCTCTCCATATAGAAATGGCTCCTCTAAGTCAGTTTGTGCACTATAGTTAAGTCGTGGAGCCCCTGCTAGTGACCTCATATATGGACATATATGGACACACCATTGTCACCCTTTTTAAGGGAGTCTTAAGCAGGTTCTCCACATATCACAGGAGAGGGTGTGATTTCTCACTAGCTTGTGTCAGCTCCTTATATGGGTTTCTTCTTATAGTTTTGATTACTTTGTTCATGTTTTTACTCCTCTCTGACTTCAATTGTACTCCAGGAGCTTGGCCCAATGATTGGTGAAGTGACCAGACCCTCACCCAGCCATGAGAAGTTGCAGAAACGACCCAGCAAGATGTACACCTCTGACTCAGCAACATGTGCTGAGATTCTGACCAGCTTCTGACCTTACTTTTGTAAGACCCTTAGAAAAAGGAGTCTCCCAGTTTTGGTCAGTACCGCCAAGATCTCAATGTCCAGTATAGTAGCTGCAACATGGAAGAGAATTTAATGAACAGGAAACGTTTGCACAAAAGGGCTCGATCAGCATGCAGGCTAGAATGAAAAACCATTCCCCGGGCACAGGTGTTTTTAAAGGCAAAACCCACAAGATTAGGGTGGGAGTGTGACCCTCTGTCCTTTGAGTTGGTGACCCTTTTAGGCCACATGCTCTTGGTGTTAGGGTCAACAGATCTTAGGGCCTCAGTGTGTGCTAATTGATCTTTTTTTTAAGTATTTATATTTATTTTTCAGAATTTATTTTCAGAATTTACATTTCTTTTAGAAAGGCTAACACTTTCCAAATGTCATCATTACCGCTATTTTTTTCTTGATATTCAGTGTTTTTTTTTTTTAATTTTTTTTATAACCAAGTCCATTTAAATGAAAAAAAACATTTATAGACAATATTTGGGAATTTGGGCATCATTCTTTCCAAACTACTTCCTGCTGGTAAGGGGCGCTGTCATTGGGGAATCTGAGAAGATGAAGAAATCCTGGCTGTAGTGTGTAAGGCTGCCTTGACCAGCTGTTTTGAATGTAGGATCAACTGGTACTCTGTTTCAGGTGGTCTGGCTTGATCAAACCACAATAGTTCGTAAGGAATCTACAGCTTTTCATTTTCTGTGGAAACAAAAATAGAAATCCTTTTCCCCAGTAACTTGTCCTTCAACTTAAATTTTTGAGTCAAAGCATTTTTTATATTTAATTTATTATTTTACATGTCAATCCAAGTTCCCACTCTGTCCCTCCCTCCCTCCATTCCTCCCTTTTACCCTCTCTGTCGCTCACATGCATCCTAAACACCCTCCCCTCCCATCCCCCCCCACTCCAATTCCATATGTAGGGGAATGCCATCCAGTTGGGGTCATGTAGATCTGACAGGTCATGTGAAGTAGGTACTAGGGCTTCTCTCCTGTCTCTATGTTAAGGCAGTTATCCCTCCATGTGGGATGTGTTTGCAAGGTCCTTTTGTGCACCAGGAATACGTCCTGGCTCTACTGTGTGAGGTTCCTTAGAATGCTCAGTCCTTCTGGCTGAGACCCATAATCAGGGGGCCTTGAGTCAGTCCCATGCTGGCTTCCCAGCTATCAGCCTGGTGGCCCCTTAGCTACTCCTTGTTCATGTAATCTGTCTCTATTTGTTTCTGCAGCCTGGTTTTGTCCTCTCCATCTGCATCTGGGTTCTAGTTTGACTCACTGCTTATGTATGGGTGTTTGCTCCTGTTTCCAACAGGTATTAGATAATGGGCTCCATGGATAAATTAGTTGTTGATCTCACTATCCAGGAAGGTCATTTATGGTAGCCTTTCCACAGATGTTCAAATTGTTAGGTGACAGCAGTCTTGTAGTTCTCTAGACCTTTATTTAGGTTCAGTTTTCTCTTCAAACCAATAATGATTCCCTCTTTTTTTTCTCTCTCTCTCTCTCTCTCTCTCTCTCTCTCTCTCTCTCTCTCTCTCTCTCTCTCTCTCCTGTCTTCTATTCCTAACCAGGCTCAATCTTCCTATTTGTACATGTGTTCATTTCTTCACCCTCGTTTTCTCCTAGTACTCTCTCCTTTCGCTGCCCACCCCTCACTTCCCCTGTCCTCTGGGGGACTCATCGCTTCCCAGTTCTGGGAGGGTTTTATATGAATCTCTTAGAATACACCTTGTATCCTAGTTCCTCTGGTGGTGTGAATTATAGGCTGGTGATCCTTTGATCTAGGTTTAAAATACATATATGAGTGAGTACATACTATGTTCCTCTTTTTGTGACTGGGTTACCTCATTCAGGATGGTTTCTTCAAGTGCCATCCACTTACCTGCGAATTTCAAGATACCGTTATTTTTTTCTGCAGAGTAGTATTCCATTGTGTAGATGTGCCACATCTTCATTATCCATTCTTCAGTTGAGGGGAATCTAGGTTGCTTCCAGGTTCTTGCTATTACAAATAGTGCTGCTATGAACATAGTTGAACAGATGTCTTTGTTGAATGGATGTGGATCATTTGGGTATATGCCTAAGAGGGGGATTGCTGGGTCCTGTGTTAAAAAAATTCCCATTTTCCTGAGGAACTGCCATACTGTTCTCCAAAATGGCTGTCCGAGTTTGCACTCCCACCAGCAGTGGAGGAGTGTTCCCCCTTCTCCACATCCTCTTCAGGAAGAGTTGTCATTGGTGTTTCTAATTTTAGCCATTCTGGCAGGAGTAAGATGTTATCTCAAAGTTGTTTTGATTTGCATTTCCCTGATAGCTAAGGATGTGGAGCATTTAAGTGTCTTTCAGCCTTTTGGATTTCCTCTATTGAGAATTTTTTCTTCAGTTCTGTTCCCTACTTTTTAATAGGGTTATTTGGTGTTTTGTTGGCTAGTTTCTTGAGTTCTTTGTACATTTTGAGATCAGCCCTTTGTCAGATATAGGATTGGTGAAAATATTTTCCCAGTCTGTGGGCTGCCGTTTGGTCTTGTCAACTGTGTCCTTTGCCTTACAGAAGCCTCTAAGTTTGAAGAGGTCCCATTTATTAACTGTTGCTCTCAGTGTCTGTGCCCCTGGAGTTATGTTCAGTAAGCAGTCCCCTATACCAATTTATTCAAGGGTACCTCCTACTTTCTCTTCTAAGAGGATCAATGTGGCTGGATTGATGTTGAGGTCTTTGATCCATTTGGACTTGAGTTTTGTGCATAGCGACAGACATGGATCTCTCTGCAGTCTTCTTCACACCCTCATCAGGAATGGTGATGTCCCCTGAAATTATTTTATTGTATAGGGTTGTTTTGTCTACCCTGGGTCTTTTGTTTTTGTCTTTTGTTGAATATTAGAAAGTCCTTAATTTCTTTCCTTATTTCTTCTTTGACTCACGTGTGGTGCAATTGCACATTGTTCAGTTTCAATGAGTTTGCAGGTTTTCTGCTATTTGTGTTGTTGTTGAATTCCAATTTTAAAGTTTGGTGATCTGATAACTTACAGGGGACTATTCCTATTCTCTTGTATCTGTTGAGGTTTGTTATGCTACCTAGTATGTGGTCGATTTTAGAGAATGTTCCATGTTCAGCAGACAAGAAGGTATATTCTTTTGTGTTTGGATGGAATGTTCTATAGATGTCTGTTAACCCCAGTTGAGACATAACTTCTGTTAGTTCTTTTGTTTCTTTGTTGAGTTTCTGATTTGTGGTCCTGCCTAGTTTTGACAGTGGTGTATTGAAGTCTCCCACTATAAGTGTGTGAGGTTTTATATGAGCTTTGAGTTTTAGTAGCATTTCTTTTATGAATGTGGGTGCCTTTGTAATAGGGGCATAGATGTTCAGAACTGAGACTTTGTGTTGATGGCTTTCACCTGTGATGAATATGAAATGACCGTCTTGATCTCTTTTGATTAATTTTTGTTTGAAGTCTAACTTGTTAGATATTAGGACAGCCATACCTGCTTGCTTCTTGGTTCCATTTGATTTGAAAATCTTTTCCCAACACTTTACCCTGAGGTAATGTCTATCTTTGAAGTTAAATGTGTTTATTGTATGCCACAGAAGGATGGATTCTGTCTTCGTATCCATTCTGTTAGCCTTTGTCTTTTTATATGTGAGTTAAGACCATTAATTTTGAGGGTGAGTAAGAACCATTGATTGTTGATGCTAGTTTGTTTTAGGTTTGTTGTTAGCAGTGGTATTGTGAGTATATTTTTTCTGCTTTAAACCTGGTTTCTGGTGTAGTTAGATTATGTGTTGCCTCCATTTTTGTGGGCTTAGTTAACTTCCTTGGGTTGGAGTTTTCCTTCCAATATTTTCTGTAGGGCTGGATTTGTAGATACGTATTGGGAAAATCTGCTTGTTTCATTAAATATCTTGTTTTCTCCATCTATAGTGATTGAGAATTTTGCTGGATATAGTAGCCTAGGCTGGCATCCATGTTCTCTTAATACTTGTAGAACATCTATCCAGGAACTTCTGGCCTTGAGGGTTTTCATGGAGAAGTCAGGTGTAATTTTGATAGGTCTGCCTTTATATGTTACCTGTCCTTTTTCCTTCACTGCTCTTAATATTCTTTCTTTATTCTGTATGCTAGGTGTATAGATTATATGTCGAGGGGTCTTTTTTTCTTTGGTCCAAACCATTTGGGGTTTGGTATGCTTCTTGTACTTTCATGGGCATGTCCTTCTTCTGATTGGGAAGGCTTTCCTCGATGATTTTGTTGAATATGTTTTTGGCACCTTTGCGCTGCGCTTCTTCACCTTCGTCTATGCCTATTATTCTTAGGTTTGGCCATTTCACGGTGTCCCACATTTCCTGGATGTTTTGTCATAAGGATTTGTTGGATATATGATTTTCTTTGGTCGATGAACCTATTTCTTCTAGTTTATCTTCTGCGCCTGAGATTCTTTCTTCCATCTCTTGAATTCTGTTGGTTATGCTTGCGTCTGTAGTTCCCGATTTTTTGCCCAGTTTTTCTATTTCCAGCAGTCCTTGGGTTTGTGTTGCCTTTATTTTCTCTATTTCAGTTTTCAAGTCTTGAACTGTTTCCTTCACCTGCTTAATTGTTTTTTTTTTTTTTTCTTTTTCTTGGCTTTCTGTACTTTCTTTACATTCCTTAAGGAATTTGTTCATTTCTTCCACTTTTTTGTTTGTTTTTTTTCTCCATTTCTTTAAGGGATTTTCTCACATCTTCTTTGAGGGCCTCTATCATTTTTATGGCGGTAATTTTTAAGTCGTTCCCTTCTACTTCCTCTGCTTTGTTGTTGTGTTCCTTTCTAGTTGGTGTAGTTTCCCTAGATTCTGGTGGTATCATGCTTGTCTTTCTGTTGTTAGGTGTTTTCTTGTATTGCTGTCTTCCCAAAGCTTCTTCTAGTAGGCGTTGGTGGGGTCTCCCCCTCTCTCTATGGTACTTCCCCGTTGGGCTTATGTGGGTCAGAGGTTCAATATCTGTAGCTCTGGGTGGTCCAAGCTTTATAGGAAGTCTCTCCGCAGACAGGGACCCAGGGATGGGGTCAGGGATGAGGATCCAGTAGAAGATGCCAGTAGAAACTCAGAGTGGTCCCGCAGAGATAGGCTGGCAGAAGAGGACAATGACTGGGCTAATACTTGGGAAGTTTCTGCACGATCATCTGATCTCACTGAAACTGGCACTCTCTAGCTGAGGCCTCTTTCTTTAGTATGTTTTGGGGGTCAAGTACCTTGCTGGCAGGAACTCAGATTGGCCCTGCAGAGATAGGCCGATCTCTGGGAGGTGCCAAGGTCTCCAGCAGAGGATTGGAGGTGGGGTCAGACACCAAGCAGGTGGAAATTACTGGTGGTCCCATGTGGATAGGCAGGTCTCCTTTGTTCAGAGTTTCTCCCCGAGAAGTCCCCGAAGTAGGGAGGACTGTTGGCTTCAACCTCTGCCCCAGGGCTCAACCTGAGTGGCAGGGCAGTGGGCAGTGTAGGGCCCAGGGTAGGGGGCCAGGCTCGCGATAGGGATGGGTGGGGGTGTATCAGAGTCCAAAGGTGCTCTCGATGGGGTCAGGACACTGTGCTAATTAATCTTGCATGGGGAAGTTTTCTCTTTGTTTCCTAAGGACCCTATTTACCACCTGTTGACTCATGGAATGGAGGGGCACAATGAATTCTTGGCATCCTGCCATCTCAGGACCTTTTGAGGGGAAGTTAGCAAATTCCAGATCAGATTGTCCTTTATTTCAAGTGGGGGGGGGTTTACTTTTTTGTATTTCATTCCCCCCTTTTTCTTTTGTCAATAGTTCTAATCTTAGAATGATAGAAATTAAAAGGCAGTCTGCTCTTGGCTCCAGAGGCTCCTGTACTGCTATATAAGTACCATAATCTGGACAGCACTCATTTATTTTTTAAGAAAAGTAACAATTTTTTTGCAACAGTGAGCAACAAGAGAGAAATAAAAATGAGCAGTTGTAAGAGGCTATCCCTGGGTCCTATGACCTTGAGTGGCATGGGGGTGGGTCTAAAGGAGGAGGACATATTCTGGACCGGCCGCAAATTGGGCCTTTTCACCAAGTTTCACCAGGAGTCTCAAGGTTTCCTGTGTGGTGACATCTCAGGTAATCTGGATCTCCAACTTGGAAGTGATGTGGAACTTCCAAGTCTCCCGCTGAGTAGGCCTCAAGGAGGTGCTTCCATGCTCTCTATCTCACTCATTTTAGCACCTTAAGCCAAGCAATCAGAGGCTGGGAGAACAGCACATCTGCACTATGTACAGAGGCACTTTCCACTAGTGGAGCCCCCCCCCATAGAGCCATTTATAGGGGTTCAGCCCAAACAGTCCAGGGGTGTTTTTAACGCTGAAAATCACAAAGGTAGGAGAGCTATCCAATCATCAATGCCAGTCTCTGCGGTCAATTTAGTGAAGATCTCCTTAATGGTTTAATTTATTCTTTCTACCTGAGCATTGGGATCTGCATGTACAATTTAATTTTAATCAATCCCCAATATCTTGGCCAGTGACTGACTTACCTGGTCAACAAAAACTGGACCATTGTCTGATTTTACTACCTTAGGTATTTTAAATCTTTGGAAAATTTTCTTCAGTAATTTTTTTAACCACCACAGTTGAGACAGCCCCATACATATGAACAGCTGATAAAGCATACCTGCTGCCTATTAATGTTTATGGACTTCTCTTTAGCTAGGCTAGAAGTACTGCTGCCCCAGCCCTTTCTTTACCTTTCTTTCTTTACCTTAACTGCCCCCAGCAGTGAACCGGTCAACATCTCCCCAGCCAGTGGGATGTCATTAAGATCTTTGCAAACCCCAGTCTCTTAAACCAACAGTTTATGGCAGTCATGAGTCACTGGTTCATCAGTCTCCTCAGGCAGAAGAGTGGTGGGATGAGATTGGCTGGTGGAGCCAACACAATCCTCTCAGTCTTTCAGTGAGAAGCAGGCTTTGGTGGTGAGTCATGCAGGTGTTGGTCATCATCAGTTGGGGGCTGCCAGACAATGCTCTCCAATGCATGGTGGGCCATTATAGTTGCTTTATGCCCCAAAGTCAACTTGGCAGCTCAATAGCTTTTAGACATTCAGGCCATCGCCTGGCTACAGGATCAGGCTTCTTTGACAGATAAGCAACTGGTCAGTTCCATGGCCCTAGGGATTTGAACAAAACTCCCCAGGCTACTCCCTTATGCTTGTCCACATAAAGAGTAAAAGGTTGTTTACATCAGGGAGGTTTAGAGCAGGTGTTCTCAGATGGACCTTTTTAATGGTATCAAATGCCTCCTGATGCTCTGGGGTTCAGGAGAATTTTTTCATAGTCAGCAGGGAGCTGCTAAGGTCTCAAAACCTGGGATCCATAGCCTGCAAAACCCAGATGTCCCCAGAAATTCTCTTACTTGACTGGCCATCATTGGGGAATTTTAAAACCTTGGGGCAGTCAGGTCCAGGTGAGCTGCCCAGTTCTGCATGTGTCAGGGTCCTTCCATTCAAAGGCAAAAAGCAGTTGGCTGGTGGGATGTAACCTAAAACTAGTGGATACCCGGCCTATGACAAGGTCCACTGTTCTCTGGGTAGTCCATGAATCACCTTGGGCTTGGGACAAGGGTCCAAACTCCTGTCTCCCTTTAATTTTATCTTTTCTTAGAGCTAGGACCTTTGACACCTTGTTTGTCTTCTTGGGACAGTCCTTTGACAATTGTCCTTTTTCTTCACAATATGCACACTGGTCCTTGTTGAGTGGGGTCCTGTTGCCCAGGCTCCCTAGCTGTCAAGGGCTTATTCTAAATTTTTTAACTTCTTTCTCTCTCTCTCTCTCTATTTTTTCCTTTAACCACTGTGGCCAAGATATTTTAGTCAAATTGTTTTCCTGTCTTCTGTCATGCTTTTTCTCATTTTCTTTCTCTTTTCTCTGCTCTCTGTCTCTCTATTGTCTTTTCTCTGTCTTTTCTCTCCTTCTCTTCTATGTCCCTTCAATACACTTTCTCTGCCTCTTAACCCTCCCAGTCTTTGGAGTTTCTTCCTAATATCTGGGGCCCAATTTCTCCGTGAAGACCAGAGCCAACTCAGCTCTCTGGGCTTCTGAGGTAGGGTCAAAAGGAGTGCTCTCTTTACCTCAGCCAAATTGGTGGGCCATCTCTTGGCACTCAGAGACCTGCCTCTAGAGCGTGGACATGATTTTTAAGCTCTCTCTACCTTCAGCAGTGTTGAAGTTCCAACTGGGGCGAATCAAAAGGAATTCCAAGTCAATCTCATTTCCGCCCATCGGCCGCAGGGAAATTTTTCTAAACTCAAGCAGAAAATGTTAACAATCATCTCAATTAGCCTGGTGAGAGAACATAAGGAACTCCACCTACCCTGTAAGGTATTGGGGATCCTCTGAGAAAAAGGGGTGGTTAGTTTTCCAATTACAAAGATCTGAGGAGAAGGGCCAGCCCTTGAGGCTGGCGTTGGAGAGCCAAACATGTGCGGTGGCAGAGTCATAACCCATAACCCTGTCCTTCCATTCCTGCATGACTCCGCCCAGGCTGCCCCAGCCCAAGGCTGTTCAGCCTATCTGCTGCAGTTCAGCCCCAGTGGCTCTGGCTGCCTGCCACATTCCTGGGGGCATGGGATGAGCTCGCTCATTATCTCCCTGGGTCTACCGGCCCTGCTCTCCAATGGATCTAAAGTCAAACTTAGGTGGGGTAGTTAGTTGTTGACCCATGGGCAGAGTAGAAATGGACACAAACAGTAGGAACAGAAGAACGTGACAAACAGAACAATCCTACATACAGAACAAATCAGCACAACAATCCTACAAACAGGACAAATCAGCACAGTATACAAATATCACACAAACCAAAGTTACAAAGCAGGAGGGAAGCAGAGTCCGAGAGCTGTCGGTTCCCCAGAGAAGCAAGACTTCGTCTCCTCCACTCCTCCAAACAACCCTGTACTTTTGTTCAGGGCAGGACCTAGGGTCTCAGGACACCTCTGTCTCCCCGTGGTCCTCTACCCAATACAAGTCCTGTGCAGGCCAGGCACAGATTCAAATACTCTAGCCAAAAACACATAACATCAGACGCATCAGACATACATCAAACATATAGGTTGTGAGCTCTATCTCACCTCCAATTGGCAATGGAATTGAGTCTGGGGGTCGACCAGATCTCGGTGGAACCTCTAAAATGTAAGACCCTCAGAATGAAGAGTCTCCCAGTTTTGGTCGGTACTCCCAAGAACTCAATGTCCAATCCAGTTGCTGCAACATGCAGGAGACTTTAATGAACCGGAAATGTTTGCTCAAACAGGCTCCCTCAGCAGGAAGGCTACAGAGAAGCCCCATCCCCTGGGCACAGGTGTTTTTAAAGGCAAAACCCACAAGCTTAGGGAGGGGGTGTGACCCTCTGTCCATTGAGTACTTGGCCCTTTGAAGCCAGATGGTCTTGCTGTTAAGTTCAGTAGACCATAGGGCCTCAGGATGTGCTAATGAATCTTGTCTGGGCAAGCTATCTCTTTGTTTCCTAAGGACCCTATTTACCACCTGTTGACTCACAGAAAGGAGGGGCAGTGTAAATTCTTGGTATCCTGCTGCAGGAATTAAGACCTTGGCAAAGAACTCATTCCCCCTCCTGCTGCCCTCAGGGTGAACAACTGTAACCCTGGATAACAGAAGAGATGATTTCAAATGCAAAATGCTAATGCTCTTTTGGCTCCCAGAGCCCTGAAAGTGCCCTAACCAGTCCTTGGAACCTGAGATGACTAACTGCCCCCTTTTGCTTCCCCCCTCCTCTATCTGGTGATGGTGTGTGTAAGCTAGCCCCCCCGGAGTAAAGTGGGTATATAATAAAAAGCCTTCTTAATATTCAAGAGAGTCCAGTGTTATTAACCTTGACACCCTCCACAGTTTCAAAGGCTTCTACAGCAGCTCAGGGGCTGCAAGTGGAGGTCCTCACCAAGATTCTGAAAGCAAAGTAAGAGGACAGGGTGATTGATCCCTTGTGCAAGCAGGGACATATTGGGGTTAATAAGTAAATAAATAGAAAAAAGAGAGTTGGGGAATTCACCCAGAAAGGTTGAATTAGAATTTCAATTAAAGGAACTTTTAGAGAAACAGGAAACTGCACTAAAGACAGAAACTTTCTAAGGCTTTTTCAAATCCATTCAACAAGCTAGTAAAAGTGAGGAAGATGAGCATAAGAGTCTATCCAAGAATCCTCTGGGTGCCCGTGCAGATCAGAAAAATACCTTATCTTCAGGGAAAGGCAGGACTTTTCCTAAGGACCCTGGAGCACATCCCTAGGAGAGGCGCCCTCCCCAAAACTGGCACCATAGCTGTCTCAGAGCTGCACCAGGGCTTGGAGAAGCAAAGATGAGGCCCAGCTTACAAACTAGGTCAGCAAGAACTCAGAGTTCCTACAATGGTGATTGCTTGCTTTTCAAACAGCTGCAGTCACAGATGAGCTGCAGCTGGCCAGCACAGGCCTAGAGAGCAAAGGCAGGATGAGTCCTAGATGCCTACTGCTTTAGGAGCTGCTGATGTGGCTAACACCCAGTCAAGAGTATGGAATAACTAAAAGTGAAAGTGTTTTAAGGACTCATAAAAAAATAAAAAATAAAAAAAAAGAGAAAAAGAAAAAAGAAGTGGAAAAAAAGTGACATATATTGGGATTTGTTCAGATTTTGCATGTTCTTAATTCAAGATTTAGTTACAACACCTGCATTACAAGAGATTTCATTTAAAGATGTTCTATTTCAACAAACTAATCTTGGTCTAAAGGAGAGCTTAAAAATGTATGTATGTTCTGTATGTATGGTGTGGCCACACATGTGAGTGCCTGAGAGTCTGAAGTGTGATTGTGAATATGTGAATGTGTGAATTCCAAAAATAGGTACTGCTTAAATTGCTTGAGAGAGAGAGAGAGAGAGAGAGAGAGAGAGAGAGAGAGAGAGAGAGAGACATTAGGGTTTGAGATCTGCATCTCCCATGACTGTCTTGCAGAGTGAAACAGTAGGAAATGGTCAAAGCCAGAATGGCCTGAGAGCCAGAGAAATCTGTATGGATGGTTCAAAAGAGTTTAGCAGAGGAGAGATTACAAAATTCTTCCTAAATGTTGGTGGCTAAAAAAGAAATTGAAAGAATGGGGGTTACTATAAGATTTGAGAAAAACTACTGTAAGGAAGCCTCAGGGAACTGCAGCCCTGTTTGGCCCTCCACCTAGAAAGGTGTCAGTGAAAATGCAAATGAGACCATGTCAGCTAATGAAAGCTTTACAGGTCATAGTAGAAAGTTTTCAAAAGTATTTGGGACTTATGTTATATCCTAAAGAAATGAGGCCTCAAAAAAATTAAAAATTAGAAAAGATAGCTTATGATCATTGAATGATTTTCAGAAGTTATTAGGAAATATTTCAATGGTTATGTCATTTTTTAAAGCACCTACTGGTGATTTGAAACCTTTAAGCAATATCCTAAAAGGAGATAGTGATCCCAATTCACCTAGACAGCTAAATGAAGAGAGTAGACAAGTTGTCTTACAATTGGAGAATACAATCCAACATCAGCAGATATGGTATATTGACTATGCAAAATCATGCTTCTCACACAGCATAGTCAGACTTCTGTCTTATGGAAAGGGGGATCATTGTTATGGTTGCATTTACCTGTTTCCCAAGCCAAAGTGATAAATCCTTATTTCGAAGCAGTAGCTTATGTGGTACAAAAATGCCATATGTACTCTAGGAGATATTTTGGCAAGGAACCAAATGTAATACATGTTCTCTATACCAAACAGTAAGTTGATTATTTCAAAACAGTGATTCATGAACAATTGCTTTTACTCAGTTTTTGGGAAAAATTGATAACCAGTTTCCAGCTCATATTCTGTTGCAATTTGCATTAATGCATCTTTTTGTATTCCCTAAAATTGTAAGGAGTAATCCTGTTAAAAATGCTATGTTAGTATTTACTGATGGTTCTTCTATTAGTAAAGCAGCTTATGTTATTGATGGGAAAGAATATGTAGTGCAACAGATCCAGCTTCAGCTCAGATAGTTGAATTATGATCTGTTGCAATAGCTTTTCAGCTTCTAATGAATGATACATTTAACTCATATACTAATAGTCATTATGTCTTCAGAAATCTTCAAGTTATAGACATGGTTCCATACATTGGAGCTAGTAATAATCAGGTTAAATTACTGTTTGAGCAAATTCAAAGTGCCATTCATGAAAGAAAGGAATGAGGTACAGAGCCATGCTCACAATCAGTCCGTTAATATGGGGGGAAAAAAAAAACTACATCGGACTCCTCCCTGGTAGCTGGCTGACTCCGTGGTTGAAGGGAACCATCCATGGAAGGAACCCCCCCAGCCTTTCCCCTGCACCAGATTGTGGATTAGGAGGCCAATTTCAATACTGGCCTTTCTCAGCATCCAACCTTTATAATTGGAAGTCTAACAACCCCTCCTTCTCCAAAGACCCTATAGCTCTCTCTAACCTAATTGAATAGAGCTTTTGCAGGTCCTCCTAACCTCGGAAGAAAAACAATGCATCTTCCTGGAAGCCCGGAAAAACGTCTTAGAGGATGATGGGAAACCCACTCAGTTGCCTAATGAAACTGAGGAAGTTTTCCCCCTAAATCGTCCCTATTGGGACTTTAACACCTACTTCTTTATCGCCAGTTACTCATAGCAGGCCTCCATGGTGTGTGGGATGCTGCCCCACGAATTTGGCTCAGGTAAGACAGATAACCCAGGGACCAGAGGAAACACCAACTGCATTTTTGGAGAGGCTAAAGGAAGCCTACCGTATGTATAAACCCTTTGATCCTGATAGTAATGAACAAAGGGGCAATGTTTCTATGGCTTTCATTTGGCAGTTGGCTCCAGATATTAGGACTATGTTGCAGAGACTAGATAATTTACAAGATTATAGCCTGCAGGATCTCGTCAAGGAAACAGAAAAGATCTTTGATAAGAGAGAGGCACCTGAGAAAAAAAAGAAAGACTTAGAAAGTTGCAGGAGGAAAGAGAGGATAAGTTAAAGAAGGAGCTAGAGGAGACAGAGAGAGAGAGAGAGAGAGAGAGAGAGAGAGAGAGAGAGAGGTCATAGGAACTGTAGAGAATTAAGCAAAATCCTAGCCACTGTAGCTCAGAATAATCATAATGCAGGAAGTCAGGAGAGGAATGAAAAAGGAAGGAGGCCCCAGGTAGATTGAGACCAATGTGCCTACTGCAAAGAAAAAGGCCATTGGGTCAAAGATTGCTCTAAGAGACCTAAAAATCAGAGGCATGGGGACAGACCCCGAAGACCAACTCAGCTTCAAGCCCTAGATGAAGACTAGGGTGGTCGGGGCCAGAAGACCCCCCCAGCCCAGGCTAACCTTAAGAGTCGGGGGGCAACCAGTCACCTTCCTGGTGGACACTGGAGCCAAACATTCGGGTCTCACTGAAATGAACGGGCCACTGACTACCAAAACAGCTTGGGTACAAGGAGCCACTGGAGGAAAACAATACCGATGGACCACGGAGTGAAAAGTTCATCTCGCATCAGGTAAAGTCTCACATTCATTTTGCATGTAACAGACTGTCCATATCCATTACTGGTTCAAGATCTACTGACTAAATTAAAGGCCCAGATCTATTTTAAAGGATCAGGAGCCAAACACTCTGGCCCACAAGGGCTCCATTTCACAAACAGGCAATATGCATAGTGGGGGTCCTTCAGTAGCAGACAGTGGCCAAAAGAATCTAAAGGCCTTGGATGCACCTCTTCTAGTTCTCCTGAGCATCACTAGTTTCCCTGGGGAGAAAACACACTCATCCTGACATCTATTCTAGTCTAGAGATTGAGTTGGGCAGATTCACACTCTGTGTCTCTATTGCTGGAAGTTGTCTTGTGACTCTGCTGTGACAGGTATCCCTGATTCAGCTTCCAGATTCCGACCCTCTATTCTTTCATGTCTTCCAATTTTCTGTCTGTCATCTAGGCTTCCTGTGTTCTCCTATGAAGTCTACTTCAGGCCTCACTCACTCCTTCCCATTCTTTGTTGTGTTCAGCAGCTTTTAGCCACCAAGACTCTTCGTTGTTTAAATTACTGCTGGAAAAACCCTTTGGCCCAGGAAACAACATAGGCACTGTGCACACACAGACTTGTCCCAGGGAAATCGATGTGCAGCCATCACACTTCCACTTTGGAGCCTTCTGTGATGTCATGGAGCAGCTTTGTCCTCTGGCGGGCATGTGCCTTGGGTTTAGCTCCATGGCAGAGGGGACGATGAAGTGTCCTCCTCTGTGGAGGGTGCAGTCTGTTTCTCGTGCTCATTACAGTTTCTGTCTCCCCCTGGCTACAACAGTTCCCTTGCTGGTCAGCATAAAGGAATATAGGAGGCAAGTTGTCATGGAGAAGACTTTGCAGAGAGTGCGGACTACGAAGGCCTAAATGCACCTGAAATGTTGGAGGTAATGGCTGTTGGGAGGTTTAAGGAGGTTTTTTTTGTGTGTTTGTTTTTAGTTTTTCATGACAGGGTTTCTATGACTTAAACTCACTCTTAGTCAAAAATCTGCTTGCCTCTGCCTGCGGCGTGCTCATATTAAAGGCATCTGCCACCACAACCCTCCCTTATTAATTTTTAAGCAAGGGTCTCATATGGCCCTGGCTCTCCTGGGATTCATTCACAATATTACTAGTCACATTGTGTAAAGATAACAGGAGTTTACATCTATTTCAACTATTAAGCACTTTTATCACCTCCTTAAGGATAAAAGATAAAAAGTGATCCTCATAGCTGTAGATCTGGGACCCAAGGGCCCATCCCAGCCTGCTCAGGTTGCCTGGGTTCTGTCAACACACTGCCCTTAATTTCCAATGAATGTTCTTTTAACTTGGACAGTGGGTGAGTGAAAACACTGGTTTTTAAAATAGTGAGAACTATGCAACCTTTTAAAGCAAACAGGAATTCTCAGAGGAACTTGGGCAAACAGCACCACATCCTTGTTTAAGAAACATAGGCTTTGGAGATCTTTGGGTGATCATTGTGGCCATTTTGATTTTAAGCAGTAAGGTACAAAGGATTTCCAGTTTGAGACCAGTCTGATAACATCAGAATGGACACTAAATGTGTTTTCATTACAAATGCCTACATCTTTATTTAGCATCTTTCATAGTGTGTTTGAGAAAGAGCTCATAAAATATAAACTCAATAATATGTACACCCAACCTCTTTTTTTTTTTAGACAGAGTCTCCCTATCTATGTAAGCCTGTCTACCTGGGGATTGCTATGTACATCAATTGGCTACAATCTCACAAAGATCCACCTGCATGTATCTCATGAGTGCTTAGATTAAAATATTTTACAAGGTTGCTTGACAAAAATTGTACATATTTATGGCATTTTGAAATTTACATATTATGAAATGGTAAAATCAGGCTAATTAATCCAATAAAGTCATAATATTGTTTTTTTGGTGAGACATTTAAAATTTCAGTGATTCTTTCAAGTATATGATATGACTTTAATTACTTTGTCATACATTAGATAATTATATGTAAACCTTTGGTTTCCTTTAAAAAGTTAATTAGACAATAGTGGCCTACGGGTGTATCTCAGTGAATGAACACATATACATCCAGGTCTTGAGTTTTATTTCAGATCTGCAGGGAGTGGGGTTGGGGTAGACAACAGAAAGTATGGGAGTCATTTCATGGGGTATAGAATCAAAAGTAGCATGACATCTGTGGTTTCTGTGACACAGACAAACATCAGCCTCTTTCTGGTTATTACTAATCTGTCTTTTTAAAAGAATTATTTTTACTTTATAAGTGGTTTTTCTTTCTGTTTTCTGAGTCCAGGTTTCTCAGCTGTCCTGGAGCTCACTTTGTAGACTGGGCAGGTCTGGACCTCACAGAGATCATCCTGCCTTTCTGCCTAGTCTTGGGAATATAAGTGTGTGCTACCATACCTGAACTTATTCTATAGTGTTTTAAATGCATCTAGGTATGTGCATTGTGTATGTATGTGTAGCTGGTTTCTGAAGAGGCCATAAGAGGGCACCAGATTCTTTGGAACTGGATTTACATAGATTGTTGTAAGGGTTTATGTGCTTAATGTGTTATTGAACCCTGACCTTCAGTAAGAATAGCATGTGTTCTTAGCTGCTGAGCCATCTTTCCAGCCCAGTTATTAGGAATCTTTTAATGAGCTCTTTTCAAATACCTAGCATAGCTTTGGGTAACAGTCAGTGTATCCTGTGATTCTTAGATTATAGTGGGGTGGCAGATTCCTCAGAGAGACAATGCATACTAAAATATTTGCGTTGTAGGAAGGAAGTGCCCCCCACTTTATTATCTTCAGAAAACAGTATATGAAGAGAGATACATTTTAGAATTTTTGTGACTATTATTTATGATAGCAAAGTACTCAGAATGGCATTTGACATGGATAGACTGAGTAAAGGAAGTACATACTGATTTGTTTGGTAAATTAAATATATTGTATGGGTTATACTGTGCATACATATACTCCTGGCACTCAGACAGCTGGGCAAAGAGGACAAATAGTTTGATGCTCTTTTAGCATACACAGTGAGACCACGTCTCAAAAAGTAAATACAAGTTTTGAAAATATCTGATTTCTAGGCAATTCTCAGGAGATTTACCTCACAGATGAGTACATGTAATCTTTGTTTTTAAAAACAATTTTAAACACTGTGTGTGTGTGTGTGTGTGTGTGTGTGTGTGTGTGTGTGTGTGTGTGTGTTTGTGTGTATAGGATGGTCCCTAGCTTTTCCTCCAGAGTCCATGAACTCTCACAAACTTGGATCCCCCTTGCTCATATAATCCCTCCTCCATCTCTTGGAAACAGACACCCAGAGCTCAACCCAGTGCTTGGCTGTGGTGCTCTGCACCTGCTTCTATCAGGTACATGAGGAAGGCTTTGTGATGACAATGTGAATAGTCATGAATATCATTATAGGGGAAGGCCAGTTCAGGTACCATCTCCAGTACTGTTAGGAGTCTTAGATACATGGGTATTTGAACATCATGTCTCTACTCAGCTTACTTCCTTTTTGCATTCTGATTATATTTATTTTTATTTCCATGTATTGGTGTTTTTCCTGCATGTGTATCAGTATGAGGATGTTGGTGTCCTGGAAGTGGAGTGACAGGCAATTGTTAGCTGCCATGTGGGTGCAGGAAATTGAACCCATACTGGTCCTCTTGAAGAACAGCCTGTGCTCTTCACTGCTGACCATCTCTCTACCCCCTTCCTTTTACAAATATCATGTGTGTCTGTGTGTGGTGGCATGTGAGTACTGCTCCACATGGGGGAAGTTCTAAGGACAGGGATAGGAATCTGTTCTGTTCATTCACTGTGTGTGTCGCTGGAATCATACCCTGTGATCATTGTTGGCAGCAAACAAATTTACCCACTGTCTTAATTAGGGTTTCTATTGGTGTGATGAAATACTATGACCCAAAGCAACTTGTGCAGGCAAGGGTTTATTTCTCTTACATCCAGAGTCACAGTCCACTGGAAAGAACTCTTGAGGCAGGAGGTGATGCAGAGGCCATGGAGGAGTGATGCTTACTGATTTACCCCTGATTTCTTGTTCATTCTGTTTCCTTACAGAAGCTAGTACCACCAGTCCAGGAGTGCCATCAGCCACAATGGGCTGGGCCCTCAGTTATCAATAAGGAAATGTTCTGCATATTTGCCTTCAACTGACCTTATGGAGGCTTTTCATTGATTGAACCCTCACTTTTACCTGCTCTTAAGTAACTTTAACTCATGTCAAGGTGACTGAAAACTAGCAATTACACCCACAGAACCATCTCGCTGCCATGATGTCATATCAACAGAAACAAGCGTGGAAAGGTCTACTTTGACTCAGGGTCAGTATTCTGGCATATCACATCAGAGTGGGCATGGTGGAGTGCCTTAGTTCATGGCAGTGGAAGTCTGTGGCTGTGGCAGATCATTTCATGGCTGACCAGGAAAAACCGACTGGCAAGTCCTATATGTGGGCTGTAAACTTAAATGCCACTCCAAAGTATTCAGTCTTCCAAGAAGGCTGGACTTATTGCTGGTACCATAGCTTCCCAAATAGTACCACCAGGTAGGGAACCGTTTCCCAAAGGCCGAGCCTGTTTTGCAGATTGAAGATTCAATTCATGGGATCCATTAAGTGAATGAGATCATTTGTCTAATCACTTCAGGTGACAGTGGGAATTACTTTCTTTTCTACTGGAGTTTCCTATTATGAGCTCTTTCTTCCCCCAGTCTGGTCCTACAGCTGAGCCAGCCCCAAATAAGACCCAAAGACTATGTATTAGATATAAAGCTGTTGGTCTGTTACTGGCCTTTCTTATTTGCTAGATTTGTTTTAAATATTAACCCATTTCTATGAATCTAAGTATTTCCATGTGGTCTTATCCTACTGGGGAGAGGATCTGGATTTCTACCCTGTTTGATCCTGCATGTTGAAACTCCTCCTCCCTCTGCATGAAACCTACTTGTCTCCTAGTCCTGCCTTTGTTGCTTTCCTATTGGCCAGTAGTGTTTTATTCATTAAGCAATAAGGGGAACATATTTACAGAATGAAATCCATCATCAATTTCCTGTCACCACTTCCAAAATTACTTGTTAGAAAGGAATCATGTCCAAGTATGCAATTAGAGCTAAAGGGGTCTTGAGGGTTGTAATCTACTAAGTTTTATTACTCTTTTATTTCATTCATTGTACAAAAGGTGTATACACACATGCATACATGTTCCACAGTCTGTGCAGTGACAGGATTTTAAGGGATCACTTCCATGTCCTGTTCTGGTACTTTTTAATGGATGCATGTATGTGAGAGAGGCAGGTCATTTTTTCTTTCCCACAAGACAGAGAATACCATGACTCACCTGATATCCTATCTATCTCAGGACAGTAACAAGCAAGCTCTTGTTCCAGGAAACTATAAAATCCAAGATGTTTACAGCAGAGCGGAGAGTCCTTCCATCAGGCAGATATTACAGCTATATTCAGGGTCATATTCTGGAAAGCAAATGCCCATGGACATGATCATAAGAAACCTGCCATGTCCCAAGGTACATCTGTAGCCTGATTCGCTGGAAGTCTGGACGTGAAGGGGAGCAAGGTAGTAGGTGAAGATCAAAGTTGGTGGTGGAGTAGATTGAGGTTCAGACTAACTTCATCCACTGCTTTCTCTTCCCTCCTAATGATAATAAGTCTACTGACTAGGACAGAGCCTCTGGCAACTTGATTTGCTCTGGTGGATGTCACTAGGGACAAGTAGCTTGCTTCCTTCCATGGTCCCCTAGACTGCACCCTCCAAGGATTTTTTAAAAGCTTGCAGGAAGACAGTATGTGAGGGGACACAGTGTGAGGGGGTCAGCCTTGTTCATCTCTCCCCTAAAACGGCCTCTTTGCTTTGCCTGGCTTAGGTAGGCCTGCTGAGCTCTGTGTATCCTTAGCTGAGTTCTGTCCTTCCCTTGCACTGTAGTTTTTAAAGTGTCTCCCCTCCCCTTTGAAGAGGTGCACTCTCTTCTGGAGCCTTAGAGCATATAAGAATTCTCACTGATCTTTAAGTGTGTTCCCTGTTAATACTGAATCCCCAGCAGAGAGCCAGCCAGCCCCAAGTTTTCTTCGAGGCAAACATAAATTTACTCTGATGGGCAGAGAGGATCTTCCTTCTATTTAGTAAGGTGATAAATCAGTAAGATGGATTATAATTATGCCTGCTGTCCATATTCCTGGGTGTTTATCCATAATGTTAATTTTCAGTGCATGATTTCTGTACTAGGCACAATTGCAATGGAAAAATCTGTGTAATGGATCACAGTGTGAGATCTAGGACAGACAAACACTCAAAGGGTGTTCACGAGATTTTCTTTTACTCACCTAGTTATCAGACAAAGAAGTGGACAATCCTTCCTGGTAGTTGGGTCTTGAAAACAGATGTTAAAAAGTTCCTCTACAGTGTCACATGAATGATCATTTATGTTCCCTAGTTTCCAGTGACAAGAAAATGACAATTCAGGGCTGGCTGCAGCCTCTGTTCCCTCTGCTCTAGATGAAAGCTGACACCTCTTTCCACTCAGTGTATTTTCTCTATCCCAAGCCTTGTATTTTGTCATCATTGAAAGAAAAATTTAAGTTGACAGTTAAGAATCAAATATAGAAAGTCAGAAATAGCAGAAACACTTCAATAGCCAAGGTGGCATCAGGGTTTTATCCTGAGTGCTGTCTAGCATGGTCCTTAGTGTGTGTGTGTGTGTTTTGGTCTCAGAGAGGCTTTAATAACTCATGTGCATGAGAAGTACTTATGGCCTGAAGCACATGTGGGATGTTTTGCCAGGTGGCCAGGAAGTATATGGGAGGGTTGATGGATTAGGTACAATGATCTGGAAATTGACTTTTCCTCTTAGGCCCATGACATAAAGGCTTGGTCCTTGGGGGGAGAGCACTACTGGGAGGCAATGGAACTTTTAGTATGTGGAAGCATGGAACAAGTTAAGATATAATGAGGAGGGTAAGACCATGGCCCCTTTCTGACTCTCCATGTTTTGTGGCTTATGCGATGAGCATTGCTTTCTGTTTCTGCCCTCAGTACACCTGCCATGAACCCAATGTGGTGGGACCTCCTGAACTGGATTGAGAACTTCAGAATAATGAGTTACAGTGTCTTTTGCTTTGGACTCTTTTTCTCTTGACTGGCGGGGCTCTGGCCATGTGCAGTCTTTGGGCTCTTCACTCCTGTTAAACCAGGTGCATTTTCCTTTTTCATATTTCTATGACTCAATAGATTAAAAACCCTCATGGCCCTTTTTTTATCCTATAGCCTTCCTTTGGCTGTCATGCTGACCATTGCAAAATGTTGTCACTGATACCAACCATGTGCTTGAAGGACAATGGCATGCTATTCACACTCACTGACTTGTGCTAGGCAGGGCCCAGCTTCTGGTCTGCCATTCCATCTTTGGCCTCACTGCAGCATCTGCATACACATGTTCATGCAGTCTTGCTTCTTGATCAACAGGAAGTGAAATGGCAACACTGAAGTGCTCTCTCACCAACTTGTCTCCATCATCCTGGCCTTCCAGAGGGTTGATGTAGGTGTAGTCCAGTGACATTGGATATGTGTTCAGGGCACCACTTGGTTGACAGTGGCTCAGGCAGTGAACCTGAAGGATCTCCTGCTGGCTGGCCACAATCAGCTTTTCCAACTTGATGCTGTGTGGCAGGTGCAGCTTTCCTTTACAGCCTCCTGTGGCAAGCCTTCTGGTTGGACTGTCTTTGGATTGCTAGCCCCTAAACGGAGATTTCTGATTAATTACAAAAGCTTGACTTTTACTTTAGGATTGTACAATAGCTCTTATTACTTAAATTAACCTGTTTCTATTAATCTACATTCTGCCACATGACTGTTATACTTTCCTCATTTTGTATGTAAAGCTTTCTCTGTGTCTCCTTGGTGGGAATCCAGGAGTGACACAGACCCCTGAGCATGGGTCTCAGCTAGAAGGACTGAGCAGTCTAAGTGACCTCAGACAGTGGAACCAGGTTGTGTTCCTAGTGCACAAAATGACTTGCAGACAAATCCCCCTTCGAGGTATACTCTGTTAACCTAGAGAAAGGAGAAAACTCATAGTCCCTAGTTCAAATGACTTTTCAGATTTACATGACCCCACCTGGATGACATAGCCTTTCATGTTGAGTGGGGGAGTATGGGAGGGGAGAGTGGTCAGGGTGAATGTGAGGGGGGAGACAAGGTAAAAGTGAGTGACGGAGGTTGTAAGGGAGAGGGAACTGCGATTGACATGTAAAATAAAATAATTAAAAATAATTAAAAAGTAGTGAGTGGGTATTGAATTGAAAGACCCCCAGAGACCCCAAGAGTTTGGAGCCTGTCAGGGGGAAGGCCCTTGCCCCCAAGAGATGAGACCAGACCACTGGATGCAAGTGCAAGAGGTTGTTTATTGTTTACACAGGTACCTGTGGACGCTTCAGTCTTTCGGGGGGACTGAGCGTCCTGAGGTTAAAACTCAGGCAGTTTATATAGGGTTGGGGTGGCAAGAAGCAGGCTTACAGAAGCAGAAGCATGGTTACAGGGATTTCATTGTTTCATCTAAATGTAGCAGTTGTAGTTAACCAAGGACAGTTGGTTATTCGGGTTGGGCACAAAGAATACAAAGAATTCAGTTATGACTATCTCAGCATACTGGACACTGTCCTGTTGACCTTGCTTTGGTCCAAGCTGCAGACCACAGATATCTGGTTGGCGTTGGATGAGAGCAGCACCTGGTTCCCTCCTGTACTTTTCTCATAGTTTGACCTTGGCAAATTAGCAAGAGCAATTTAAACAGGCAATAAGCATAGTGGGGGTCTTTCATTCCCCCTTTTTCTATAAAATGAATAAAACCCTTTATTCATGGTTTTTCAGTTTTCATTTGTTTTAATTGCTGGTACTGCTGGGTCAAAACTAGGGCCTGAACAACTGACAAGTGTGTGTGTGTGTGTGTGTGTGTGTTTTTGAACAGTACCAGTCTATTTAAAATGCATCCAGGCAGCAATCCTGTCTACTTTCAGGGCGGTGGGAGTTGTCAGGAGCACAGTGTAGGGGCCCTTCCAGTGGGGCTCTAAGTTCTTAGTCTGATGTCTCCGAACCCAGACGGAATCGCCAATCTGGAAAGAGTGGGGCTGACAAGAGGTTCTTTGTTCCTCCCGGGATGCGGCCGCCAGAGGTTTCCAGACCTCTTCTTGGACTATCTGTAAGGCTCATAGATGCACCTGTATGGAAGGGGTGTTTGCAAAATCAGAAATGTCAGCATCAAAGAATGATACAGCTGGCGGTGGACTGTCATATAGTATTTCAAAGGGAGTTAGGCCATGAGGGCCTGGAGTGTTTCTGGCCCAATAGAGGGCCAGAGGTAGGAGTTGTACCCAGTCCTTAAAGCCAGTTTCAAGCGTTAATTTGGATAAAGCCTCCTTAATGGTTTTATTTATTTTTTTCTACCTGTCCTGAACTCTGGGGTCTGTAAGCACAATGTAGTATCCAATTTATCCCCAGCAACCTGGCCACCAACTGACTTACCTGGGAGATGAAGGCAGGCCCATTGTCTGATCCTATTACCTGTGGCATCCCATATCTGGGAAAGATTTTTTTCAATAGTTTCTTGGTGACCATTTTTGCAGTCTCATGTTTGGTAGGAAACGTTTCCATCCATCCTGAAAAGGTGTCTATAAAAACCAGTAAATATTTATAACCATATATTCCAGGTTTGACTTCAATAAAGTCTATTTCCCAATGGACACCAGGCCTATGGCCACAAAGCCGGGTCCCAGAATTCAGTTTGGTTTTTCCTTGGTTTATCTGGGCACAGGCCAGACAGTTAGCAGTTACTTGTTCCAGTAATAAATTCTGATTGGGAAGGTAAGTTCCAATTTCTTGTTTATCTAGCAAAGTTTTCATCTTTTTGCACTCAAATGAGTCAGTTTATGGAGGTGGTCTATTAACATTTTTGCCATTTTTATAGGCAGTATAGTCTTTCCTTGGTAGACCCAGCATTGCCGATTGGGGTCATAATCTGCACCTAGTTTCTGAACAATGTCCAAATCTGTTTCATCATAGTCCCAATCTGGAGTTTTAGCTGTTTCCTTTTCAGTCAATATGCTAATAGTCAATAGTTGGGGGCTTAAGGCTGCTTGTTTGGCTGCTTCATCAGCCAGGCGATTTCCTTTTGCCTCCAGGCTTTCCCCCTTTTGATGTCCAGGGCAATGCATTATGCTCAATTTTTTTAGGAAGGAACAGGGCCTTTAATAATGTCAAGATTTTATTTTTATTTTTGATTTCTTTGCCTTCTGATGTTAAAAGGCCCCTTCTCCGATAAATTTCTCCATGGACATGGGCAGTGGCAAAGGCATACTGGCTATCAGTGTACACATTAAGCTTCTTACCTGCTGCTATCTGGAGAGCCTGAGTCAGAGCAAAGGGTTCAGCTTGCTGAGCAGAGGTGCCTCCGGGGAGTGCAGTGACCCATATGACCTCTGAGGCATTCCTCACTGCAGCCCCTGCCCGTCTCTCACCATTTAGCAAGTAGCTGCTGCCATCCGTGAACCAGGTGTATTCTGCATCTTTCAAGGGCTGATCAGGCCACATTCCATGCATCTCTGCAAGGATCTGCTGACAGTCATGGGAGGCTGGTTCCTCCAGCAGTGGTAACAAGGTGGCTGGGTTCAGGGTTATTATTAGGGGTGGCTGTTTTATGGCCAGCCCATGCCCCCTGTTTCTGCCCAGGCCAGGGGGTGTTGTTTTAACCATAAGTCCATTCCTTCCTGCTGTTCAGGAGGCTTTTCAAAAAGTCTATATTCATTTTCCAATTGTAAAGTCAATATTTCAAGTGGAGCCCCTTGTGGGCCAGAGACTTTAGCTCCTGGTCCTTCAAAATGGATCTGGGCTTTTAATTTAGTCAGTAGATCTCGACCCAGTAATGGATATGGACAGTCCGGTACATGCAAAAAGGAATGTGAGACTTTACCTGATGCGAGATGAACTTTTTTCTCCGTGGTCCATCGGTATTGTTTTTCTCCGGTGGCTCCTTGTACCCAAGCTGTTTTGGTACTCAATGGCCCGTTCGTTTCGGTGAGAACTAAATGTTGGGCTCTAGTGTCCACCAGGAAGGTGACTAGCTGCCCCTCCAGAGACCCCAAGAGTTTGGAGCCTGTCAGGGGGAAGGCCCTTGCCCCCAAGAGACGAGACCAGACCACTGGATGCAAGTGCAAGAGGTTGTTTATTGTTTACACAGGTACCTGTGGACGCTTCAGTCTTTCGGGGGGACTGAGCGTCCTGAGGTTAAAACTCAGGCAGTTTATATAGGGTTGGGGTGGCAAGAAGCAGGCTTACAGAAGCAGAAGCATGGTTACAGGGATTTCATTGTTTCATCTAAATGTAGCAGTTGTAGTTAACCAAGGACAGTTGGTTATTCGGGTTGGGCACAAAGAATACAAAGAATTCAGTTATGACTATCTCAGCATACTGGACACTGTCCTGTTGACCTTGCTTTGGTCCAAGCTGCAGACCACAGATATCTGGTTGGCGTTGGATGAGAGCAGCACCTGGTTCCCTCCTGTACTTTTCTCATAGTTTGACCTTGGCAAATTAGCAAGAGCAATTTAAACAGGCAATAAGCATAGTGGGGGTCTTTCAGAATGAGTGCTAAATGTGGCAGGAGTTGGTAGAGGAGAATTTATATGATCAAATTAAAATGTATGATATTATCAAAGAGTTAATGAAAGTATTTTAAAATTAAAAAAGTAAAAGAATGTGCAATTTAGGCAGACTTGTCTATTTGATGATTTTAGTGGAAATACTTTTTTTCCCTACTTAGCATAAGATTGACTATGTTCCTATTATTTCTAGGTTCTTCAGTGTTTTTTTTTTTTTTATCATGAATGGATTTTCAGCTTTCTTAAAGAAGGTTTTTGAATCTTTTGATATTGTCAGGTAATATCTATCCTTGAGTTTAATTTTGTAATGTTTTACATATTTTTAATCCACCATGTTTATTTTGAATGAAGTCATTTTATAATGGTGAAGAACTTTTTGTATGTCATTAAATTTGGTTTGCCATTATACAAAGAGTTTTTGTTTCTATCCTCAGCACCAAGAATGGCCAGTATTTGTTTTTTCATGACAGACTTTCTCTGTGTAGATTGGTTTTCATAGAACTCAATCTGTAGACAAGGTTTCCCTCAAATTTATAGCGATCCACATGTCTCTGCCTTGTATGTGCTGGGATTAAAGATGTGCCCTACCACATCCTGGCCAACTGTCCCTTTGCTTGAAATATCTTTTTTCAATCCCTTACCCTAGGTAATGTGTATTCTTGATGTGGAGATGTGTGTCTTTTTTTACACCAGAAGACTGGAACCTGTTCACTTCCATTCTATTAGTCCTTGCCCTTGCATTCGTCAATTTAGAGAAAAGTCTGGAGAGCTAATCTATAAACAATGGTTTTGATTTTCTTATTTTATATTGTTGCTGTTATTCCTTGTACTGTAATTAATGAGTGCATGTGTATGTGTGTGTGTTTGCCTGTGGTGTGTATGAGAAAGAGAGAGAGATAGAGAGAAAGAGAGAGAGAGAATTTATGTGTGTATATATGTGTGTTTTTCCTTCTTGTGGTTTTGTTGAGTCCAGACTCTGAACCCCCAACACTACCATGAGACCAGGTGCAGTGCAAAAGCAAAGAGTCTACTTTTGAATTAAATTGGGATAACTGTCAGTCTGTCACATGGATAGAGTAGGAGTGACCCCCGTGCAGCAGTGGGGCAGTACATATATTGGAGTGGAGAACATGGAATGTCTGGTGGTCTCCTAGTTGCATAGCAACAGTCTCCAGACTGTTGCACATTTGGGCTTTGGATCCCTGTTCTTAGTTGACTGGTCAGCCTCACCTGCAGAAGGATGCTACTCTTCGATGTCCTCACTGGGCAGTTGCTATGCCCTGCATTCCACTATTATCAGCAAAGCACATCCAGAGCCTGCAGGCTATCTTCTGATTGGTTCATTGCTAGATGAAGGGTATCTACTGTTTGCGTCCCAGAGATTTTGAGAAATAGGGGGTAACTTCATGCATCTGAGTTAGCGGCCTACATCTTGCTGGTACTTTTCTGCAGCCAGTCATGGGAGTCAAGTAGGGGTATGCATGAGGGTCTGGAACCTTCACTTTTACCAATGTTAATTTATATTTTTTCCTGTGTTTTCTTGGGTATAATTATCCTCCTTAGATTCTCTAATGTTTGATTTGTATATAGATGATGTTTTCATTTTACTTTATAATGAAATGTGCCTTTTACTCCATCCCTGGTGTTTTAATATTTTGTAGGGTCCAGTTTCTTTGACTCTTATGTCTTATTACCCTAACGAATTTTAAAATCCAGAGATTCTCATTTCCACTCTTGTATTCCCTCAGGGGTATTTTCTCTGTACTTCCTGTTCAGATTCCTGTATTTTTTTTTATTTCCAGTGCACCCCTCAGCTTGTTATTTTTTATAAATGGATTCTGTTTACATTTTCAGGTCTTTAATATTTTCCCCTGATATCACCCACTGTTTATTTTTGGATGCTTATATTTATGCACATACTCCAGATTGTTTGTTTTGAGTTTAACTAAGCAATTTATATGTAGACCATTATCATCTTCATATATTAGTATTTACTGGAACACAAAATGAGACACTGTATCCAAATTATAAATAAATAGATAAATAGGCAGGAATGAAATACCCAGAAAAATAGAGGAATGATACATGAACAAGAGAATCAACTAGCAACTGATAACTCACCAAACAAATACCCTACAATTTTCAGAAGCAGAGGTTGTCACAACTTTCAATCCAGTCTAATGATGATTTTGTTCCAACATAAGCGTACTTAGAGAACAATAGCCCTCACCTTCTTATTTCTTTTCATTTAAAGTATTACATGTGCATGCTATAGTGTCCAGCACTATTTCACATAGTCTTAGGACATGTAAGCATGTGCACTTTGTATGTGGCTGTTTTCTGCAGAAGCCATGAGAGGGCACCAGATTGTTTCAAATTGTACTTACAGAGATGGTTCTAGGACATTATGTGTGTAATATGTATTGAACCCTTATCATCAATATGAATAGCACATGCTTTTAGCTGCTGAGCCATCTCTGTAGCCAAGTTACTGGAAATCTCTTAATAAATGCTTTCCAAATACCTAGCATAGCCTTGTGTATCTGTCACTGTATCCTGTGGTTCTCAGAATAAAGTAAGGTGCTAGGTCACCAGTGAGACAGTGCTTACTAAAATATTTACTTTATAGGAAGGAGGTGCCCCCACTTTATCATGTTCAGAAAACAGTGTTTGAAGAGAGATCCCTATTAGAATTTTGTGATTATTATTTATAATTAAAAAGTATTCATAACAACATTTGACATGGATGTCTTGAGACAATGAAGTCTGTGCTGAAATAGTTGGTAAATTAATTTTTTCACATGGGTGAAGGGTGCATGCCTATAAGTTCAGCACTCAGATAGCTGGGCCAGGAAGAGAAAGAGATTGGGGCTATCTTAGCATACCCAATGAGTAAAGAAAATTAATGCTTTCAAATTTTCTGACTCCAACTATGTGTTGTTGGTGCATGCATTTATCCTAACAATCAGGAGGCAGAGGAAAGCATATCTTTGCGAGCTCAAGGCCAGCCTGATCTAAATACTTATTATGGTGAAAACTAAAAACAAACAAACAAAAAAATATGATTCCCAGTCGTCTCTGGACACCTCACAGATTGAGTACTCAGAATATATTTTTTTTTTCAAACTGTGTGTGTGTGTGTGTGGAGGTTGTGGCAGAAGCATGGTTAGACACTGTCATATTAATGTGAGATCAAGGCTACCCTGATGCAACATATTTAGTTCAGAACATCAGGAAAGATAATAAAAGATAATAAAAGATAATAAAAGAAAGTCAGTAAATAAATGGATTCTTCATTCTCTATTTGACCTTATAAAATATCAATGCCAAATGTGTCAGAGGTCAATTTGCAACATACACTTAAAATGTAGGTTCCTGTTGTAGAATAGACTAGAATGTTTATGGACAGACCTGAATGGAGGAAAATATAAACCACTCCAGAAATCCTGGCAGTAGTTGACAAATGATCTCTCAAGAAAGTAAAGAGTTCATTACCAGCAAATGAAGGCGTTACCTGAGAGAATTTTGTAAAGAAATGGTTAAATTCTTTGTTATTGACACCTCAATTAGATGATTTAATATCTGGATTATTTGCAATTAGATAAAATATGTAAATCATGAGAAAGAAGTCAACAAACTTACTAAATGAAAAAGAAAAAGACAGTCCTCACATATTTACTGTCGATCAGTTGAGGAGGCATCAGGGAAATACGTGGTGAACCTGCAGTAGCTGCCAAACAAGGCCAATGAGAAATAAATAGGAAAGAGAGCTGAGGGAGTTTTCAGAAGGAAATGCTATTCTTATACTCTGCTGGGAGGTATGGGATGGTTTACAGCCTGGTTGGATATAAGTATGGGGATCCTCCAGAGCCAAAACCTATCCTAAAACATGGTTCATGTACACCTTGCCGAAGAACTCAATATATTTTTTAAACAGGTTCTTGCCCATCAATGTTGATGGCATCACTGTGTGCAGAACATTAGTGAACCAAGCATGGTGTCCAAAAGCATTGTCACAGATGAAGCTCAGTGATGTACTGAGAATTTGAAGTCTTTTGAGCCTTATATAAAATGTAGTTCTGTTGTTTGAAGTATGCAGATCCAAATGGGGCTCTATGAGGTGGCTCAGTAGATGAGGACACTTGTTCCTCTCACAGTTCCCAGGATGGATACAGAGTATCTCATGTAGGTTTTCAAACACAATGACTCAGTGAAATCTGGTCTGGTGCCCTCTTCTGTCTTCCTTGGGCACACCATACAGGAAATCATGGGGATGACACACACACATGAAATAAATTAAAACATGAAATGGATGATTTCAAACTGGATACACCTTGAGATAAACATAGGAATCAACTTAAAACCATTTCAAAAAGATACTCACCCATGGGTATGTTCACTTCACAACGAGTGCTTGCCTGTGTACACCTGAAATCCTGTATTTCATGCATTTGCAGGAATTCCTCTGACCCAGACTAGTAATGATTAAAGGGATGGGGTGCCAGGTTCAGAGTAGTAAGAATTGTGAAGCAAGCAGGAATGTGATCACTATATATTATAAACTCTGAGAAGCAAACATGTTCAATAACTAGTATAATGAAAATAAAAGACAAGGAGAATAATACTATCAACACTGCAGCTTTAGGCTAATTGCTTTGATATTAAGAAGTGATATAGCCATAATATGGATCAATTTCCATATCCATATCCTTCTCCGTGTGAAGGGAAATGTGCAGTTAGAGATCTGCACTTGGCAGCGTTCTGTCGCTCCTGGGAGGCCCACCTCTTCATGGCCTTCCTCTCTGACCCCTGGCACCTGTGGTTGGCTGAGGGGGAGTGGCCATGGAATATCACTTTCCTTTATGGAATTGGTTGGCAGCTGAAGTCTAGCCGAAGATATTGCATTTGAGGTTTGGGAGGTGATGGGTCATGGTTTCTGGCAGGAGAAACAAGCTCCCTTGGGAGTAAAGTATGAGATGATGCTTGTCAAGGCCTATTGCAAAAATTGATGTAGTTGGTTATTTTAGGTGGTGTGGCACTGGTGGCAGTCGGTACAGCTGTCTTGTCAGAGGCCATTAAAGATGTGCTGGCAGGAGCTGGTTGGAATAGTTTGAATGTGATAGATTGTATTGACTGGGAATGTGGCCTCACAGGGTAAGCTTCAGTGCGAATGCTGGAAACCCAGGGGTGATGCTTTGGGGAAATAACTCTGGCTTGAGGTTTGTCCAGGTTTTGGAAAGCCAGAGATACTTACTTGACCTTCTCAGAAAGGGGCAGCTCATCCATGGATGGACATGGACACTCTCTGTGAGCACTGCTCACAGGTTTGACCATGCCTTTGGCCATCAAGTGTCTCATCCAGCAGTGATGTGATGGCAGGTCCTGTCTTGGAATCTTTGTTGCTGCTGAAGTTCATCAGAGCATGGGTGGAGTAGATGCCCATTTTCTTCTCACTCATTCTTAACATGGGTAAATGACCTGCACTGCCACCAGCATGCCAGTATGAGTTTGAAGCTTTTTAAAGCTGTCCTGGCTGGGCCCAGATGAATGTCACTTCCCAATTGGGGCATAACTTGTGTTAAATATATATATATATATATATATATATATATATATATATATATATATTAAATTTTCTTTCTTCTGATCTTGTCTAGTGGTGATAATGGGGTGATGAAGTCTCCAACTATGAGTGTGTGAGTTTATTTTTATGTGATCATTGAGTTTTATAGTGTTTCTTTTTCGAATGCAGGTACTTTTATTTGGGGCATAAATACATATTCACAATTGAGACTTTGTACTCATGGATTTTTCCTGTGATGAATATGAAATGAAGCAACTTTTTGAAGTGACCAAGACCATGTTTCCTTCTTGCTTTTCACTTTGCTACTCAACTCCCCTGCCAGAGTGTAGTGGGAAATGTTGATACATTTATGGAAAATAATTTCAGAATTCTCTGAATTAAGCAGGGTGTTGGTGGCACATTCCATTAATCCCAGCACTCCAGAGGAAAAGGCCGGCAGATCTTTGTGAGTTCAAGTCCAACCTGGTCTACAAATCAAGTTCCAGGATAGGCTTCAAAGAACTACAAAGAAACCCTGTCTAAAACATCAAAGAAACAAAAAAAATCTTAGACTGACTCTAAAACTGTAAGCAAGCACACAATCAAATCCTTCCTGGCAGAAGAGATGTTTTGGTCATGGTAGCTTTTACAACAGTAAAACAGTAATTTAGACACTCACCATGTATATCATCTGTGCATAGAAATGTTTTAATGTTGTTCTTTTGTGGTGATAGCTTGTTTACACAAATAAAGTCTGTTTCTGAGTAAGATATAGATGCAAATGCTGAGAGATCAGAGAGAAGGAGCAAGCCACACCTCATGTTATCTCCTAAGCATCTCAGGAGGAACAGAACAATTTCCTGTTTTCCCCTGTTTATACTCTTTTTCTGCCTAGCTACATCATTTCCTGTCTTTCTGGGCAGTATTGTTAACTAGTGGCAAAGTCCATTCTCGGAACCACAGAAAGACTTTGTTTGTGTAAGAAAGATATCACCACATCAGTTAAAATGAGAAAATCTTGTGTCAATGATTAATGACTGTATTAATGACCACTTGTAACAAACTTGTGACACTGTTCCTGAATTAAGTGTCTCAATAACAGAAACTGTCAAATCTACGTTGTATGTTTTCAGCTGCCCAGATTGCATTTAAGGATGCAATTGCATTGCCATTTAAGGATGCTGTAATCTTCCTGCAATTATTCCCTCTGTCTCTTTAACACATGTCTTCTGGGATACCCATTGGCTTTCAACACCTTAATGACATCATCCTCCCTCAGCCAATCAGCACTATATAGTGTTTTGAGGTTACCTTGGAAATAACTGAACTAACATTCCTCACTGCTGAGCATCTTTGATTGTGCCCAGGTGTGCACTTTTTACTGCAAAACCCAACATCCAGAGTACTCATCCCTTTATCAAGATCCTACACCTTTTATAAACCAACAACCTGTTCTTTCATCCCTTAATCCATATCTACTCCTTTTCTGTGTTGTTCCTGACTTGAAGATGTCAGGCAGGAAAAAAATTAATGGTTTCAATTTTTTTTAATGGACAGCTCCATAAACTGGGAAGCATCAAACAATGTGGGATTAAGGGGAAAGTGGTGAACATCAGGATGATGGCGTAAATGTAGTTTTGGATATGACATTTCCTTGGGGTTTATTGGACAGAGAATTTCTCCATCTTGTCACTAAATGTGTCTTTACTTTCCTTGGTGAGATAGCAGACTGGAAGGGCTCTCTGAGGTATTGTGTCTTAAGAGTATGAAAGAAGGAAACCAGACTATTCCTGGGACTGTTTCAGGTGAAGCAGAGAGAGAGAGAGAGAGCTGGGTATGTAGGCGGGTCAACTAAGGGCCATGATTCTTCCCTGCACTAAGTTTGTCTCATGAGAATTACCAGGTTAGTACTGTAAGAGAGTGGAGTTGGGATATCAGTGGAAATATCTGCAATATCTTACACACCTCCATGAGCAGGGTTGCCTGGCCACCCAGGCTGGATAGGCAGCTATGTCTTACTCATGGACTAGAAGGCAACTTTCTTGGACCTTGGCTATTACAGTTAGGCCTATTACTTGATAGGAGAGATGGATCAGCGTTTCATGTCTAGAGCTCAGAAGCAATAGTGTTTCCTGTTGTGACTCTCAAAACACACCCTTGAAAATTAGTGTCAGTTCCAGGACTGTTTTTTGGTGTGTTCCCTGAGCTCTTGGGAGCTGAGGTACCTGAGCCACCACTAGCAAAGCTCTGTCCAGTTTTAAAGGAACCTTTCTTCATGTTAAAATTCTTTTTAATTTCTCAAATTGAAAGACCCCCACTATGCATATTGCCTGTTTGAACTGCTCTTGCCAATCTGCCAAGGTCAAGTTATGGGAAAAGTATTGGAGGGAACCAGTTGCTGCTCTCATCCAACGCCAAACAGATATCTCTGGTCTGCAGCTTGCACCAAAGCAAGGTCAGCAGGATGATATCTGGGAACAGAAGGTTCTGGGAGCATTCTATGGAGACCACCAGAGTGCTGAGATAGTCATAACTGAATTCTTTGTATTTTTTTTGCCCAACCCGAATAAGCAACTCTGTCCTTGGATAACCCAAATTGCCTTAATTGAATGGACCAATGAAATCCCTGTAACCATGCTTCTGCTTCTGTAAGCCTGCTTCTTGCCACCCCAACCCTATATAAACTGTCTGAGTTTTAACCTCAGCACACTAAGTCCCCTGAAATACTGAAGCATCCACAGGTACCTGTGTAAGCAATAAACAGCCTCTTGTGCTTGCATCCAGTGGTCTGGTCTCGCCTATTGGGGGCAAGGGCCTTACACTGATGGGCTCTGAACTCTTGGGGTCTTTCAAAATGATAATATTTTTATTGATGATGTTGGAATTGGTTTTTGCAAACCATCAAACCACATTAGTTTACATCTCCTCCCATATTTTCCCTCCAAACTTTTTGACCATCCCAAAGAAAAATTGAAAAAGACAACAGCAAGTCTTTCCTTGGTTACCCCAAATTGCCTTAATTGAATCGACCAATGAAATCCTTGGAACCATGCTTCTGCTTCTCTTAGCCTGCTTCTTGTCACCTGATCCCTATATAAACTGTCTGAGTTTTAACCTCAGCACAGGGCCAGTATATTCCCTGGAGCATGGTCAAAGTCTCACTGACCCACCTCTTAAAGATATCTGAGTTCTTCTCCACCGCCAACACTCACCCTTTCTGCTTGAGCCATTAAGTGTGTAGAGTAACACTTCAGCATCTTTATCACAATTTAAGGACTCTCTTCAGTGGCTTTTGGATTACACTGTTTCTTTTTAATGTGAGGGAAGGTAAAAGTCTCCTGTAATCATTTCTCATTCTTAATTATGAGTCTGTCATCATAGATACCAATGCAGAGGAAGCTTCCTAGGCCATAACAGCCAATGACACCACAGATCACTGACTTCCACATGGCTTCAGGAGGCAGTATAGATTAAAGAGACCAAGCTGGCATGGAGCTAAAGCACAGTCTATGGAGATCTTTTGAGGAGGCTCAATTCAGATAAAGGACCACTCTCCATCTCCATTAGTGTGAGCTTCTGCAGCTCTGTTTAACTTCTACTTGGCCTGTTCATGGAGATCTGCTCTGTCATCGCCAGCATCAACTTCTTTTCAATCTGATGAGAATGCTTTTAAAAGGCATCTGCCCATAAGACCTGATATTTTAATTGTTCCAGAGTTCTTTTCTTCTCTCAATATCTTCTGCTTTCTCATCTCCCCTCTGTGCCTACCTGGGTCTCTAATCCTCCTGGAGATGCTCTGTGGTTGTGCAGATGCCAGCAGCCACTGCCATCTCAAATTGATGTTTACTGTAAATTCTTGAAATAATTTTGGATGTAATCCCTGTTTTTTCAGTTGCATTTGAAGTTAGGTCATATCTACAACCTCATCAGCTGTATAATAGGAATAAAAGCCTTCAACTCTAGGACCATAGTGGTCATTAAATTAGCAATGCATAAATGAACAAAAAATAACATCAGTTACTGGAGAAGAGGAGGTTTTGTTTTCATAAGTTCTTTTATTCTTGCTTATAGGCAAATTTTTAAAATCCTGTCTCAGACACCAACAGAGCTCACTGGGACTTTTCAGTCCTATGGCCCCAAATAAGTCTCATTCCTTTTGAAAACAATGTTATTTGACCTGTAATCATATATAGAAATTCAAAGAAATGGAATCATTTTTTAAATTAGTTGTAATTTATCTTAAAATCTATCTTATTTTACATACTAATGCCAGGTGCCTCTCCCTCCCTTCTATCCATTCCCCTACCTCCCCCTTTAGTAGCATAGTAAGGAGATCCAAAACTGGGTAGTTCACTAAATTTATTGATCTGTATTGCTGCATGTAGTGTTTTATTTACTCTAATTTCTTTAGTAAGGGCTTTGTCACACACTTACTCTCTCTCTCTCTCTCTGTTTCATCTCTATCTCTCTATCTCTCTCTCTCCAACACACTCACACACACACACACACACACACACACAGTGTATGTGTGAATGTCAGACAGGAGACTGACAGAATTGTAGGACAGTAGGAGGTGGCTTTTGATGTTTCTCTATCTTGTCTTTTCTGTTTTAGAGCAAGAGCACCATGCAAAAATACCAAGACATATCTCTTCTGCCAAAATAGTGGTTCAGATTTTTAATTTCCATAGGAATGAATGTGGAAGTCAGCGACAGAGTACCCATGGAAATGTATATAAAAATGAGTCATGACCTCCTAGAGATGGGGGCAGATCTCCAAAGAAAAGAACTTAAAGAGGAAGCATTTGTGTTATACCACAATTTTTTAACGTGAGAGCCTGCACTTTTCTTCTCCTTTCCTGTGACTGATTCTTCACTAATCCTGTCTTCATGTTCATGTTTCTCCCCTCTGCTGACATCATAGAACTTGAGAAAGACATCTTTCAGTCAGATTTATGGCCGCTCACACAAATGTTTTTCCTTGCTATTCAAAGACACGAGAACCACAAATAAGGGAAATCATGATAGTTCATGAGCATGTTTCCACATGGCCCTGATTTTAGATGAAAGTTGGCAGTTTAAGTGGTTGTGTCTGCATTGGTGAGTGTGTTAACTGCTCTCTCTCTGGCCAGGCATCCAGTCACAGACTTATTCCTATGTATGGCAGAGCCCAGATTGCTCTTCTCTTAATCCTGTAGCATATTGTTTGGTTAAGAAAGAAGTTAGCATTTCTTGAAGCTACATAGGGACCAGAGAACTGTGTACTCCCTGGGGTCAAAGTGGCTTAGCATACTTTCTGTGTTGTTCATCATACGTGGGTAGGCAGAATAAATGCAGGATGGCAGAGCTGTCACCAGATATTTACACTTATCCTAAGTAACTTCAATGCTCTGTGTTTGAGGAAGGGAAAGATGGCAAAGGTCTCACCAGTTCTGCCTAGCACTGTGTTTGGTGAAGGAGAACCTAAGGACATAAATACAGGTGACTGTTAGGAGCCCAGGCTCTAGTGAAGAGCTCTGTGGGCCTGAATCTATTGATCTTCAGAAGGCTGTTTGTGCTGAATAGGCATATCTCCATCATGTTCCACAGAGGAAAATAAAGGTCAGACTTAGACATGAACATAAATACCACATTTTATAATTCTGAGGTTGTGCAACTTGAAGAAAATGATTTGGTTTGGTTTTCCAATTTTGGTTTTCTGCAAGGTGAAGATTACGTAATCTATTCAGATTACAGTAAACATCCCTTTATTTCCTCTCCCTAAGAGAAATAAGTGAGTTACTAGAGTACTTATGTGCCCCTCCAAACAAACATCAGTTTGTCACAATCAGTTTTCAATCTCACCCTGCACTCAAGACACTTTCTTGGTTACTGGAGTGACAGGAGTGTTGAAGCAGGTTATTAATCTCTGTGGGTGCCTTGTCTCACTTGGATCCACTGCACAGCTCCCTGCAGCTCTGTGTTCTCCCAGTGTTTCCTTTCACTACCTAATGCTCTCAGGGGGAGGTTGTGCCCTGCTCAGAAACAATACTCTGTGCTTCTCTATGAGCACACATCCTTCTCCTTTGGTAGTGGAAGGATAATAACACACTCTATTTTTTTCTTTTGAATTTCAGGAAGAGGATGGTCTGTTTCCTTGATATTCTGTGAGTTCATTAACTCTACCTGCTGTCCCCTGAGTGCTAGCATGACAAGCACACACAATATCAGATTAGCTATACTTTTTGATAGCTGATATTTGAGGAATGAACTAGTCGATAGAAGAATTAGGATCTTTCTTTCTCCAGTCACTGGGATGGATATGGATGTAACATATCAGGGTGGAACTCTTCTCACTCCAGCATCTTCTGAAACCATGCCTAGATAGACCAAATTTTTTCAGGGTCTTATTTACAAATTTGGACTTTTTCTGCTCACATATTAATGCTGCTTTATTGCTTTTGACTCTTCGTGGAGAAGCTGAGACATGGCCCAGAATACTGTAACTCCCTTTCCAAGGGAACACGATCCAAAATCAACAAGGTGGGTCTTTTTTTATCCATGTGGCAGTCCTAAATCTCCAGAGTCACAGGGAGCTACTTAGAGAAAAGTCACAGATCCTGTCCCTGGGTAAACAGGACATCTCTCAGCATCACAATACAGAAGAAAGGATGGCAGCAAATTGGGGTCAAGTCATAAATAAGATTCTGACATCTTATGGAACTAGATTGTATCCCCAGTAGAGGAAGGGACTTTGAGAGCCCATTCTCCATGGAATGATACTTGTTTAGCATGGAGACAAGGAGTGGAGGGGAGCCTAAGCCCTATCACAATTGATTTAACAGTCTTTTATGATTCCTCATGGAAGGCCTCACCCTCTCTGGGGAGTGGAAGGGGGGATGGGATGGGTGGGTTCTGTGTGGGGAATTGGATAATAGGAGTGAGATGGAACTGGATTAGATATATAACATAAGAAAAATATTAAATTTTAAAAAAAGATTCATAAGTCCCTTCCCATTTTTTTTTCTTTCCCCCTTTGCTGACATTAGGTCAATTCTAATTCTTCCTTTCTGTTCTGTGTTGCAGACAATACATAGGGTCTTTGACATAGATGAGGCCCTGAAGATAAAACTCCTGCAGCAATATAGTGAAGAGTACACAGAATACCTGGCAGGTAAGGTCAGTGTTTGTGCATTAATACAGGATGTTTTTGTATCACTGAATCAGCCTGTGACCTGGGAGTGTGTTTTACTGTCAGCAGAGGTTGTGATCCAACGAATAGGGTCTACATACATTTACAAAAATGTGCACTCATACCTATAGAAGACAAAACACACCTGCACGCACCCATGCACCTATTTACACACCCATATGCTCATGCATATTCATAGTCACAGATACATACACCCCAATTGTATTATGGTTTTGAGAACATTGAGACCAAACTTTCCCTTAAGATCGCCTTACAGTAACTGAGTAAAGGGGTTTTGGTTGTTTTTCATAGTAGCAGCAGGAAGGATGGGAGCATAGATGCTGTGGTGATTTGTCATACCTGAACACAACTTCCTTTGTTCATCTCTTTGTTGGCAGGTCTTTTTCTTTTCTCTTTTGAAATATTAAACTAATCCATTTTTTCTTTCTATAGAAAAAAAAAAGAGAAGAAGAGGCGGAAAATAAGACCTTCTGACATGAAGTAAGAGATACCATCAAACACTCCTCAGACTTTGCCAAATGGAGTGATCTTCTAGACAGGCTGGTGGATGGAGTTGAGGAAGACAGGAGCGGAGAGCTGGTTCCCAGCCTGGCATTAGCACTTAAAAGTGCTAAAGTGTCTTCAGAAGAATGCACTGTTATTACAACATCAGTGGCATGCAGTCCACAAGAATCCATAAAAGATATCACAAGGAGCCCATCATCAGACACACAGGGTGGATAGGTGAAGATGGTGGAGAGCCCAGGTAAGTCACCACAGGTTCATGATTTTATTTTTAATTTAATTTATTATTCTACATGTTGATCTCAGTTCCCTCCCCTCCCTTCCTCCCTCCCTCCCTCCCTCTCTACCTCCCTCCCTCATTCACGCCTTTTACCCTCTCTGCCCTCTCATATGCACTCTAACCACCCTCCCCTCACATCCCTCCAACCCAATTCCATATGTAGGGGAATGCCATCCAGTTCGAATCATGTAGGTCTGACAGGTCATGTGAAGTAGGGACTAGGCTTCTCTCCTGTCTCTAGATTAAGGCAGTTATCCCTCCATGGGGGATGTGTTTGCAAAGTCCTTTTGTGCAGCAGGAATACATCCTGGTTTCAACTGTCTGAGGTCGCTTAGTCTGCTCAGTCCTTCTTGCTGAGACCCATATTCAAGGGGGCTTGAGTCATTCCCATGCTGGCTTCCCATCTATCAGTCTGGTGGCCGTTAGCTCCTCTTTGTTCATGTAACCTGTCTCTATGTGTTTCTGCAGCCTGGTGTTGTCCTCTCCATCTGCAACTGAGTTCTACTTCGACTCAGTGTTTATGTATGGGTGTTTATTCCTGTTTCCAGCAGGCATTAGTTGAGGGGTCCATGGATAAGTTAGTTGTTGATCTCACTCTCCGGGAAGGGCATTTATGTTAGCCTTTCCATGGAAGCTCAAATTGTTATTTGGCAGCAGTCTTGTAGTTCTCTAGACCTCATGATTTTAAAGACTTATGTTTAAATAGAGCCTATTGCATCTGGTTCAGCCACACACATTTGAGAGTGCACCTCACCAGTCTAGTAATGCTGTGCTTTTGAAGAGGTGGCTGAAGTTGGGAGCACTAAGCAGCACAGAGAAAGCTTCATTCCCTTTGCAATGTCCCCAGTCTTTTTCTTTCCTGGATCCACTTTGCTGTGGTAATAGAACCTCGAGTGACTAATATTTTCTCTTTCCTTCCTGCCATCTGACTTCCCATAAAAGAAGCCTTTAACTTAGTTTAAGCCAGTTCAGTTTCTTCAAAACTCATGATATTCAGATCTTCATCTTTTCACAGTTCTGGAGAGAATAGAGGAAGCACATTAAAATACTACTGAATTATTGCTCATCTTGAGGACTTTGCTGTGCATTGGTAATTCCGAAAAGACTATTTTGGTTGTATGTGATTGAATTTTCAGCATTAGGTAAACCTCTGTAGGATTCTCCTAGTAGGTCAGAGAGATAATGACACTGACTGAAGTGCTAGCTGTGACAGCCTCAAACCTGGGGTGGAATCTCCAGAAATCTCCTGTCAATTGGCTGTGGGTGACCACCTCCCTATTCTAAGTTCTCTTCAGGTTACATGAGACAGGGAGACAGAGAAGACCTGTTTTTTCCCAGCACAGATAGCAGGGAAGACACAGAGCACAGAGAGATTCTGTTAGACTAACAGTTCAGTGGAAGGCCTGCACTCCAGGAAGTCTGCTCACATCTGCAAATGTGCTGTTGCACCTGTGCATCCTTGCCCACACATGAACATGCACATTCTGAAAAATGCACACATATCATAGACATGTGCAAACACATGGTTCATATATGAAGGATTTGAAAGGAGAAATCACGAATATTGTAGAAAGAAGTTCCCAAATATGCCACCTAAATACGTTATTTCTTTTATTATATATTTGTATTATCTGGCTTTACAGCCTAAATTGGCCTCAACTTGAAATCCTGGCCCCTCACCTAGGAAATGCTTAAAATAAATATGCAACTATTGGGCTGGATTTTTACATGTTTCTAAAGTATTGGTTGATTCTTGTCTGTACTGGCATGAGTCAAATCTCTCCTTGAATGACAACCTCAAGCAAAATTCCAATACCCTTCTTAATTACACACTGGTGAGAGTCAGACTGCCCCATCTGTGGGCCTGTGTATTCAACAATCCTCATATTTACAGATGATCTTAGAGAGTCAGTCTTAGAGAGCCTAAAGCCTGTGCACTCAGCAATCTACACATCTGCATAACATAACATCAGAGCAGAAGTAAGCTATTCTGTTCCTTTTGGACTGTAGAAACAATCAGGATAGAGCATGTGGCCTCAGCTATATTGAGAAACCTGTCACAGACACTTTGCTGAGTTTAGTGCACCATCTTACTCAACATTAGAGTCAAAGAATGCAACATTACTCACTTGTATGTGCAAATGAATGGCCATGTAGTTCTAGGTTCTCAAGGGTCTCCCCCATCCCTACAACATGCCCTATTTGGGGCTCTGACCTTGAGAAAGACTGTGTATGTTTCCATGTAATTTGAAACTTTCAAAATTTGACTGTGTCTTGGTTCTCAAACCTCTTGCAGAAAATGGTCAACACGACATAACATGCCCTCTACAAGCTTTCTTCAATTCAAACTATAAATTGCTAGTAGTTAGGGTAAGTCTATGTTAGAAAGGCATAGCCCATGAATGCCACTCTTATGAGACTCAGTCTCAAGACAAATGAGGATTTAGGCAAATGTACCTCCAGAACTGAGAGTACAGAGGTCACCAGACCTGAAAAGCTGAACCATGGAAAAAAGAAGACATGGCTGTCTGAGGAGAGTCATGTTGGAAGTTTATCATTTCTTTTTTCTGTGTGTTTGTCCTGTTGAGCTCCCAAAGGGGTTCATGTTACCCACCTGAATTGGGAGGGGACTTTGTCCATGGAGTCTGTGATCCCACAAAAAAACTTATTACAGTCAACTCTCAGTCACACCCAGAAATAGGTTCTTCCATCCACTCTAGCTGACAGTGAAGTACATGCTCTCAGCTACCACTGAGCTCTGGAAAGAGCTTTGAGAAGAAACTTCTCGCCTGGTTTGTGGTTCTATTATAGGGAGAGGGCTCCTGGAGACATACCCAATATCTTTGTGATTTTTCCTCCAGGCCACCAGGCTGAGCTCTACTCAGGGACACCAGGTCCTGTCACCTCAGACTTCTCTCTCTTTTCCATTGCAAGTCAGAACTCCAAAGGCCTCTGCCCTGTAGTCCTTCCAAAGGACCTTTGTGATCAGTTTCTGCATTGTGCACGGAAGAACACCAGGAAAGGCATAGAGACATGTGGTGTATTATGTGGTACCATGGTAAATATAGGAATACCCCTTCTGATCTGAGGCTGTTTCTCATTCCCCTTTGGCTGCCCATGACTGCCAGAAAATATATCCAGGTCTGTATCCATACATATCACTCAAAAGCATGAACCATGTGTGAAAAGGCCTTAGCTAACTTGAATTTGATTACTTTGTATTAGGTTGCTTTTCAGAGGTCTTGAATTGAATACTTTCATTCAATGCCATAGTTAGAAATCTTCATTCTAATCAGGGGTGGTGCCTGTAACCCCAGGAATTGGCAAACTGAGACTGGAGGCCACCTACAAGTTCAAACCAGGCTCACAAACAGAGTGAGACCCTGAAGTAAAACCAGCCTGGCTTACAGACAGAAATGTGAGAATGAGGAATGGAGACAGCACCTTGGCTAATTCTAAAAGGGAACACTCAAAAATTTCTGTGGCCTGGTGATTACCTACTCTGTGCTAAGGCTTAGAATAGAAACTAAACACCTTAAGACCTGTGAGCAGACCTAATGCCTGCTGCAAACAAAACCCTAACCTAGGATATGCTATGGGAGACATCTCATGTTCATCTCATCACCCCTACATTTTTCTGTTTCCCAGGAAAGCACTGGAACAGTCAAGGTGGGGAAACACTGGGGTGAGGGTAAAAGATGAGGGTCATTCACTGGGGTGAGGGCTTCATTTATTTATGGAAAGTTGGATTGACATTAACTGTAACAAGTTGTTTTCTTGTGGCAGGTCAAAGAAGAATGCCATGTGACCCACATAATTATTCCTGTGCAGACAGCAGGCCCTAATTATTGTTATGCGGAGAACGAGGAGGAAATATATTTTATGCAAGAGGAACTGGGCCTTCTGACATTAGGTTGGATTCATGTTAGCAAATTGATTTCACAAGTGGCGAGCCCAGATCTGTTTCTGCACAATCAAGACGAATTTCATCCATCTCTGAGCACCCACAGTCACTAGTGTTCTAGTGTTTAGTCAAAAGGCACATTCCTTGGTGCATTTCAGCTTTACTAGTTTACCTCTTCCTCAGTGTAGTTCTTCATTGTTCCACTTCTTTGTTAATGTGTTGTGCATTGTAGACTCCCTAGGAGGTAAGAAAACATGGGGTAGACACCATCACCCTAAATGCTATATGGAAGTATTTCACTCAGTCAAGAGAGTTCCCTCTGTTGATTTCTTTTTGCCTTTATGAAGAAGTACTTGGTTTGTGTACACCCAAAGAGCTTCTCCATGCAAAGTTGCATCCAAATTTGCTTATTTGCCTTACAATAATACACCATGGCAGATGGAAGTAGGTTCTGTGAAGCCAGGTGAAGGCAGAAGATAATCCCCTGGAGGCTTTTGTTTGCAGAGATTCAGAATACCTGATAATGGTGAGTATGATAGCAGGAGAAGTGACTTTCTGACAGCTAACAAGACCTAATGGGGACTGCTTGAGCACAGTGGGTTATTCCATAACAAAAGGCTTCAGGAGAACTGGTCATGGGTTTCCCAGAAGCCACAGAGCAGGGACAGTAAGAGAGAGAATTCAGGATGTGACCTAGGGGCAATCTCCATCTGCAAGGGGATTCAGTTCTCATGCTGGAGCTGGGGTTCATTGATGAGTTTGGCTTCTGAGATTTAAGCAGGCCATGGTGCCAGAGACTGCAAGGTTTAACTAATCCATAGAAATCTGAGTATACAGGCAGAATACTGGCATCCTGTCATTCAGGAGTTAAGACTTCTGGATGATAATTTTGGCACCAAAATGTAATAACCAGAAAGAATGAAGCTTGAAAAAATGGGTTGAGTTTATGGCTATGGGGGAGTCTCATAGGACTGTCATGTTGAGTCTTCATCTAGGCTGTAGATCCCATAGTAAGGAAAGTCATGAGGCCACTCTATGCAGAACTAATTTAACAGAGTCTTCAAATGTACATGAATGGGTAAATGGCGTATTTTGTTGATTTTACCAGTTTTTACTTCCTTTCCTTTTACAAATGTTTTCTATTTTAAAATATAGCTAACTTGTAAGTATGCATACATTTACAGTGTAATTAATGACTCCTTGATGAAACATCCATGTGAATAATAGTCTTAGAGAAGGAAACAGGAACCTTTCAAGGGCCTCATCAAGCTTTGCAACTTCTCTCTTCTGAGATTGATCTCCTTCTTGTTCTAACCATCTCTTCCTCATTTCATGAGAGTTCATGTACTAAGTGTGCCTTCCTCTATGATATCAGCATTTCAGTACTGATTGTGTCTTGAAATGTAGAGGTTAGATATTTGGTTTTTACATCTGGTTTGCTTGCCTTAACATCTGCAGTGTTCATCCCCTTTGTGGCATGCAGTTGCCTGAGGTGTGCTTAAACCTGGCAGGCAATGAGGAAGGGAGGGAAGAGGCATAAGTTAATGCAACAGTACTAGGTAGAGTACCACAAAGTAAGACCAGATGTGGCTTCTCTTCACATAGGAAGATATCCCACAGCTCTTAATGGCAGGGAACTGAAGACTCACAGAGACTTTTGAACTGAAGTTTTAAATAGTTTGGGAACTCTTGGTTAACATGGAATAGAGTCTATTGTTGGCAGGAGGGAAGCAGATGTAGATTAGAAGCTAAAGGACAAACTTGGAATGATTACTGTTTAGACATCAGGTATAAGTAAATATGGATGAATAAATGTCTAGTCCTCAGTGAGGGAACAGCCTCAAGTAATTTTTTAAAGCTCACCTTCTAATGACCTTATAGATTAGGTTGATAAGTGAGGTCATTTCTTCTTCCTTCTCCACCTAGCAGACGAGAGATATGTCCCAGCATGATTTGGCGAGTCATTGTGGGAGGCAGTGGTTGAAAATTCTTGGGACCTGCAGTGTTGGGTATGTCATTGGGCTTACTGTGATTTCTTTGAATTCTTTTGTCTCCATAGACTCATCCAACCCAGACTGCCTTTTTCTCGAGTGTGGATGTACACCCACATTTTTGCTACCAGAATCAATTGCAGTGGTGTGCACACCCAAATATAAACAGTGAGTATATATAATTTAAGCCTAGACAGTACAAGAGCAAAATCCTCTATGGCTCAGAACACTGTAAAAACTAAGTAATATCCAGAAAGTCTTAACTGAGTGCTATAGAAGTTCCTTTTAAGGTGAACATTCTAACACCAGCTGCTCCTAACAGATGTGCTGACACCACTGTTCGTTTTCTAAGACGAAGCACAAAGAAGTGATCTCAAGTGTCAGAGGTTGAAGATATTCCACACCAGAAACTGCCTAAAGTGTCATTCTCAATGTCACCTTAATATGAATTCCTCAACAGAGCTAGTGTTGGGAAAGCAATGAATCATCCTGTTTCTTTGAAAGAATTTTGTACCCTGGATAATGTCCCACAGGAATTAGTGGTCATAGGTTTGAGTGCTACCCCACTTATTTCTCACTATGATTGGCCTGAACTGGAATGATTCTTCTTTGTGCTCAATTCTATAGTTGAGAATTTTATTATTAAGTCAAACTACAAGAAAGGGATCAAGACAGAGAAAACCATAGAGAGAGATACACGTAAGGATTAATAAAAGACAGGAATGAGAAGGAGAGTCAAGAGAGGAAGAGAAGGGAGGGAGGGCAATTAGGACTATGACAAAGAAGACAAGGTCTAAAAGAACTTCGATGATGGTGTTCCCTAGCAATAGAAGGAAGACATACACATCATCTGTGTGGGAAGAAGAATTGTGCAGATCAGAGCAGAGACAGCAGGAGAGCAGGGGAACAAGTGTAAGTGTGAAAGAGATAGAAGAGAGGACATAGATAAGAGAGGAGAGAGAGGGAGAAAAGAAAGGGGAAGGGGAGAGAAGAAGAGAGAAAGAGGGAGAGGGGAGATGAATGAGTGTTGTGGGGATTTCTGTTTGACTGTGAGTCTGCCTTTCTCTTTTCAGAACAGGAATTTTCACATTGACAACTTTTGGATTAAAAGAAATATCAAACTGACCCAGGAGGGGTTCCAACTCCATAATCAGGACTCAGCTCTTTTCCGTGTAAATATCTGTATACAGGAGAATAAACATAATATCATTGTGAGAATACCCAAACCATGTCCCATAAAATTGATAAGAGCCAGGGATGCAACCACAGAGATTTAAGGAATCCTGAAATCCTGGAATCAGAATGCTAAGTCTAAGAGGGAGAAAACTCTGTGTGTGATTACATGTATCATAATTAATATGTATATGAATTTATATAGAATTTGGATCACACTCTGATCCTAAAGGGAAAATAACACTTGTAGACATATCAGCTCTTCTTTAAAAAGATATATAATAATTTTATAACTCATTATATTTATTCCTGTACTTTCATTGTGTAGCTTTTTAAAAATAGACCCTGTTTTTATTTTAATTTGTTGTCTCTGTGGATTTGCACATGGGAGTTTAGTGCCTGTGTGGTAGAAGATGTTTGCAGATGCCCTAGATATGGAGCAAGGCAGTGAGCACTTCCTACTTCCCTGCAAGAATAGTGGGTGTTGTTAAACCCAGCACCATTCTCAAGGCCCCACCTTGTAAATCATGGTTCATACCAGGGTGATCAGTTTTTTGTAGCCAGAAACTTTCTACCAGAACTTTTCACAAATACCTCGCTCCATTTTGGAGTACAGTAATGTTGTTTCTGAGATATTAAAAGATATTGCTCATTTTAAAAACGAATTGTCTAGAACATGAGTTCTCAAGTTGTCAATTGTAATAACCCCTTCCATGGTAAAAAACACCCATAACATAAGCTCTTGGGCAGTTGCAGTAGATCATCAATTTGAGGCTAATTGATGTTACATAATAAGACTGATGATTACCTATCATGTTGTAGACCCAGAGTGACCATCCCCTCAGTGTCATTAAGGTCGCCATTACAATCTGATTAATGTAATGACTACCCTCGAGGTTTACTGGGTCACCTTTGCCATGTGATGGACATTATGACTCCAATGGTGCGCTGAACTTACACATCTCTAACAACAATCACAAAAAACAAAAATCTATTTGCTATGTGACACTAGAAAATAGATGGCAAAGATCCTGAGATACATGGGGATGTACTGTCTCTAACCATGAGGTGTGAGGAGATCTAGGTGGGAGTGTTGGGGGCCAGACCTTTTGACATTACTTCTAATAACATCAGGATTTCACCTCTTGGCTGAGAACTATCTGCCTGAAGCGAAATTCTTCAATCAAAGACTTACTGCTCGGGATGTGGCTCAATTGTGATGTTCCAATTTTAAGCATTAGGATCTGAACTGGTTTCCCAGCACTGATGAAAACTGCTGTTTTTATGTTTGCCTATAATCCAGTACTGGTGAGCTAGAAGCAGTAGAATAATGTCAGGATCCTCCTGGCTTACCTAGGCTATATTTGCTAGCATATGTCACACAAGGCCCTCTTTTGGGATAAATAAAATGTACAAGTTGTTTCAAAACTGATTTCCATTCCCTAACAATATTTCCCTTTTTCCAATTGCAGGACTGCAGTCATGTCAACATCCAAAACAGCAGAGTGAAAATCACGGATTTGCGATGAGTAAATCGCACAGACCCAACTCAGTGGGAGCCTGTGAGTGTGTGTGTGTGTGTGTGTGTGTGTGTGTGTGTGTGTGTTTGTGTATGTGTGTGTGTTTAGTGCATTTGTGTGTGTGTGTGTGTGTATTTTGTATATATGTGACTGAATGTATGGTGGTGTGTATCTGTGTATGTATGTTAACCTGTGTTATGTACGTTACATCTGTGTTAAGGATATCAATGGTATAGTATGTATTTATGGCACATGTGTTCATTCACAGAGCCCAGATGAACTTAGTTCTACATTTCTGTTTTATCAATTAGGAAAAGCTTTGATAAAACCCAGAAAAATGTGACACATAAAGTCAAGACCTCTTGAGTACAAACCCTGAGTCTAGATGTGAGATCATAGAAATTTATTTGCTTTCAAGGTTAGGTGGCTATATTTTTGACTTGTCAGTAATATCTTTCTTTAATAATGCACAAAATGAGAAATGTGATACAGCAATGTGGACAAAGCCATCAGCTCAATCACAAGCATATGAAAGGAAACATAATCTACAATGTGTTTTAATTTATGACATTTGATATATTCATGGATGCATTTTGAGATGAAAGATCATAGCTCTTTTGAATAAGTTGAGAAAATTGTTCTATTATTGCATTCTATAAATTGTGAATGTAATTTTCTGTTTTTTGTTTCAGCAATCTTGTATTTGTAATGATACAGGTGTGTGTGAATTGAGAAATGCAAGTTTTTAAAAATCATTTGATATTAGGAATCATTTACAGATTATATACACTGTAAAAATGAACAAGACAAGGTTTATATATTTTCTGTCAACAATGTATAATAGCACATAAAAGAACATGATGGGAATTTCAACTTTAATAAAGATTCCTTTTATTGCATTGAAGAAACACAATGTTAGAAAGGATTTGAACATGACAGGTGGCCCCTCCTTACCTTGAGTACCACATGGAAACCTTTTCAAGATGACAAGCTTCCTGGTAAACATTTTATTCTTACATCCATCCTTACTACAAATGTCCCTGATAGCGAAGCAAAATTTATTTCCATTACCCAGATATACAAACTTCTGGACCAATTTTGATTTTCTGTGCAAATATTCAGCAATACATTAATTCTCTACATGAAATATTACAGTAAATCTATAGTTAGGTTATTTATACTTAGTAATTATACCCTCAGATGACATCTTAATTATTTTCTTTTAAATTAGTCACATGGTCTATGAAAACTTTAGTAAATTCTGTTTTCATTCTATATTCATATATTAGGAAGAGCTTTCTAAATCTACAGTTGTCACATATTTGACCAGTTGTCTTCCTATTCATCGTATTTACAAATTGTTCTATTTGGCTGGCTTGCATTATGCATATAAAGCTGTTTACATTTTATTTTCCTTTCATTTGAATTGAAATTATTCTATTACTGGGAAATGATATAACAATTAAGGTTCCATAACTTACTCTGTTTAAGGTGTATTTCTTCTTCCAAAACAATTTGTATCATTGAAGATCATTCAATTAGTATTAGTAAATTAATAAATTACTAAGGGAATAACAGTACTTAGTGAATGTATGATTTCTTCTAATGAGAAGATAATTGTCAAGGTACTTGTGGTCCAACTCTAAACTCTTGCTTGTTTGAATTTTTATGCATGTGTAGGTTGGAAAGACTGATTGTATATCCAGTACTGAGGAGGCCAGGTAATGGAGAAAGCAAAAGTGTTAGTTGTTGATAATGGCAGTTGACAAAGCTTATAATTAACTAAGTGGTATTTGTAGATCTTCAAACAATATTAATTAGTAGGCACAAATTAATTACAAATTAACTAATAGGCATAAGTGAAGAAAGATACTTTCATGATTGCTGTGCAACTGAGCTCACGCTCAGAATTAGTCACTACAATTCAGCAAGTTTAGATATCCTCTGTGCAGCTGGGTCTTCATATGTAAGTATGGAATAACCTCTGGGTGAGTAGGTGTTATAACAGAAGATAATACATCATACAATTTACTATAGTCAGTCTTTAATATTTGCAAGGCACATATCTTCATACATTTTTATCTTCTGTGCTCATTGTTTCACAGTTCTGAACTTATGTGTAGACAAAAACACTATAGCATTCCTTGTGAGAGACTGTGAGCAGAAAGCAGATGTCCTGTGGACTGAGCAATGGATGTGCGACACATGATTAACTTCAGACTGTGTCTCCATCAGATCTGTACATGCTCACTCTTCTCTGCAAACTGGAGCACTCTCAAATTTACATTAGTTCAAGTAATTTTCTGATAATGTACTTTTCCAAATTTGTACTGCATAAGTAATAATACTAACCCAATTTGTAGATAATAAACATTCAACTCATGAACCAATCACTTTTATGCTACAAGTATGATGTTTGTTTTATTTAATTCTTTACATAAGATTTGTAGGATAAGTGCACATTGAATGTGACTTTCTCTAGAAGCTGGCATTGTGGGCCCACAGATCAGTACACATAAAATAGATTATTCTAGAAGGATTCTTACTTAGGCTACGTACCTATATCTCAAGTGGTTATTAAGACAGATTGCATAGTTCAATGTTGAATTCATGTTTTCCTTCTCTCATTTATAACCATGTGAAGCTCCTATACATAATTTATTTTCATACAAAGTAATGATTATCAGGAGTGTCTTCTATGGTAATTTGAAGCTTCTGGATTCTTTATCAGTCAAAATATGCTAATACTCTACATCCCTGAATATATAGGTATCATTTTAGAAATGTAATTTTTGGAACTTTCATTATGACTTGATGTATTCCCTGATGGTATTTTAGCTTTGCTAAATTATGTTTCTAATATATTTCTTTGGAATCTTATTTGTATCGTATTTTGTAAATAGGACATTCACTGTGATCTTCTCCCTATATCATACTGTATATTTAGCATCATGTAGGATAAAAGACATAGAGGATTATGTGACTCAGTATTACCTAATATTTGTAAGAATCTATATTTATTATAAAATTAGACCGAAAAAATGGCTAATTATTAGAAATACCTGTGGTGTTCTTTTCTGTAGAAAGATTTTTATTTGTTTTAGTTGATTAATAGTCTCACAGTGAAACCCAGATTAGCCTCAAAATTCTGATGTGTTTATTTCCCCCTCTTGATTTATGTGGGATTACAGATATCTCTGATTATGCCAGCAGTAATTTTTCATAACACTGCAGTGAAAACATTAAAAACCAAACTTCCTAAGTCATAATTTCTACAACCACAAAATTTACAAACTGTAAATGTTTACAGAATGGGGTTGGAGAACTCAGCTTTGTATTTGATATGATGTAGCCACCATCAGTTAGGTACAGGAGCCAAACTCTATGATGATTGTGGTGTACAAGGATACATGGTAAGCTATAATGATAATATATATTATCTGAACATAGAATGAAGTATATGGATATTAGTGAGGCATGTGTTACTGAGGTAGAGAAAATCAGAGACATTGAAGTCAAATTTACCCATTTCTTAATGTTGTATATACTTCTATATTGTTGAGACCGAGTTAACAGCTTAGTGTCCTCAACCAGATCACAATTCTGAAGTTCTATCTCATAAAGAAAGATAGAAATTTAGAAAGAAAGAATGGAAAGAAGGAAAGAAGTAAGGAAGGAATCTGATTGATAGATTATCTATTTATCTCATGTTATTAAGTAATTCTTTATAAGAACTATATATTTTTTTAAAAAAATGTACATTTTCTTCCCAAGTCAAAAACCAATTTCTGCTAGTTGAACCTAGACATCTGAAACCAGGAATTGTTAAATGCTACGTAAGGTGTATAGACGAAACAGGGCTTCTATTAATTTCAATCATTGTGTGTTTGTTCTAAAGTGACCTTTAGGATAAATTCATCAATTTTTCATCAAATCTCTCTTATAAACATTGGAAATTATGGATGACAGTGTCCTCAAATGCTGCCAAGAAAAACCAATCATGTATTTCATGATTCAAAGGGATTTATTTTTCCCTCCCAGTCCCACGTTTGACAACTTGACTTTGGTTCTGCACAGTTTAAAGGAAAGTAACTGTGATACTTATTTCTCTCACTGTTGTCACAAATCCCATGATCGAAGCAGCTGGAGAAGAAGCATAATTCATTTGGATCACAATATATGGATAATACAAAAGGAAACCAGTGAGTGTTGATTGATATACAAACCAATTACTCACAAAAATGCCAAAATTTAGTTCTGGGAGAGAATTGGACCTTGAATGATTTGGTATCACAAACCACTGAGATTCAGAAACCATTTTAGAAGAAGGTTAGGAGGTGTTTAAAAGCAGAGACTGTGGACAAGGGTAACAGCAACAGCAAACATTTTTAGAAATGACAGAGCAAGTGTGACCTGCACAAGACCTGCACAGAACTTTTCTTGTCAATGTTCCTCATGGATGATATGGGACCCCACCTGAGGGACAGTAGTCTCTTAGTGATTGCACAGAAATGGATGGCATTTTCTTTAGTGGTGCAGTTCCTGACATAAATGCTCTTTTCTCAGGAAATGTCATACAGGATTAGGCAAGAAGCTGCAATTAGACTCAGCATTATTATATTACAGAAGACATGAAAGTGGAAAGGAATGGTGGTTTCAGCAAGAGAGGGAGAAGTATGACAGTGGGCAATGACTGTAATATCTAAAATTTATTATATAATGTCTGACACTGTCACACAATAAGAGAATAACAAGGAGGGAATGCGTGAGATCATGATGGCTTAAACCCACAGAGACAGCTGACACAAGGTTGTGGGAGCTCATGAACCCTAGACCAACAGCTAGGGAGCCTGCATGGTACTTACTTAGCCTTCTGCACGTGGGTGAAATTTGTGTGGCTTTGTCACTTTTTGGAGCTCCTGCTGGTGGGACCGGGATCTGTCCCTGGTGCATGAGCTGGCTTTTTGGAACATATTCCCTATGGTGGGATGCCCAATCATTTTTGTTGACTTGATATGCCATGGTTTATTGACCTCCATGGGAGGCCTGCCCCTTTCTATGGAGTAGATGGAGAGTGGTAGAAAGGAATCCAGTACATATGTAGTCCACAAGCACATTTTACAGGGTTTTTTTTTTTTTTTTTTTTGGAGAATCCTGTGTGGATTAGACTGAGCAGAGCATATGATCAAGGATTTACAGAAATAGAGGAAGCAAACATGAAAGTTTGCTTACAAGAGACCTGGACAAACAAGAAGACTTTTCTTTTTTTCTTTTTTCTTTTTTTTGTTTGTTTGTTTTGTTTGTTTGTTTTGTTTTTATCCACACTTACTGCATTGGGACTGGAGCATTGACTCGGTTGGTCCTCCAGAGCACCAGATCATGAGTTCAGCTGTCAGTATATATGTGCGACTTCTCAACCATGTCTAACTGGAAACCCAGAGGATTGAAAGTCTCCTCTTTTCTGTGTGGGTGCATCCATCTCTGTTAACCAAAGACAGTATACATTGTGAATAAAAATTTTACAATAAGTTTTTGGATTCTGTGTTGCTTCTGTTTGAAGAAGACCATTTTAGTCTATATAACTCTTCTAGGCCCCGGTTGTTTGTGCAGAGTCCTCAGGACCACACCAGTCCCCAAAGCCCTCACACCACTCCCTTTGCACTTACAATTTCCTGGGCAAAAGAAATCAGCCCCTCATGCTCTTATGGCTATTAGAAGTGGGTGTCAAAGGAGAAGAAGTCAACTGCACTTGGGAGAATCTTTGGATAGACTGCTGTTTGCAAAACTTTATTGGTTTTGAAAAAGGAGAATGAAATTGGTTCATTGAGCATCCATACTTCTCCACCTGAACTGTGGTTCTGTCTTTAGATATTGGGGAAAAGATTCTACCCTCTCCACCATTGTCTGATATGCAAACCCCTCTTTAAACAGGTTAATGGCTGGATCTTTGCCTCTTCCTCACTTGTCCTCCTCTGCCTGACTCTTTTGGTTCTCCTTTGACAACTCTTTCCAAACTAGACTGGAGTTATAGATGTAGAGGTTAATCCCAAATCCCTGTTGATTTAGGCACCAAAGATTGATGACAACATGTGCATGAGGTTTTTGTACTCACGTTATAAACATTATTGTGGTTGGGTTACAAGTACTTTAGGGCTTCTCCTGGTGCAAAATTGTCCAATTATTACAGATGATGAGAGACTACAGCAGACTAATCTATGTATAATGGAAATGCACAGATAAACCATGAAGGATAATATATATCATAACTGAAGGAAAAGAGCCAAAATGGGTAGTACTATTCTTAATGAAGGAGTGTAAAGCCAACCACCCCAAATATTTTTAATCAAATTATGGAAGTTTAATTTTCCACCACATTTGGTTTTCTCCCTAATGTGATTTGAGATGAGCCAGGAGAATGGGAGAACTGGAAATTTATAACCCCCAAAATGCAAAGGTAATTGTTTACCAAGGATTGTGGGTATTGCAGGGGAAATTTGATAATGTAGGAATTGGCTGAACTTTCTCACCAGGAGTCAATGACAAACAGTAATTCTGTTTTACAGCTTGCCTGACTAAGCAGATGGAAAAAACAAAGATTACCTGTCAGTTAATTTAATGTTCCTCAGCTCTCCAAGAGTTACATTGGGAGAAAGACTCTGGCTACAGTAGTATAGTAGAGCCAGACATAGCCCTGGTAGCAGTCAGCAACCTGAAGTCACCCTGAACCCTGTGGCAGCACAGGCCTCTCAGACTGGCATGACCCCTGTATGTAGATTTGAGTATTCCATTTGATTCATGCCAATACTTTTATTATATCATTTAAGTACGGCCACACAAAATCCAGTAGATTTTGTGTTGCAATTTCTCCAGACTAAGGCTCCAACTTGAAATGAAAGAGGTCTCCTGGAAATTGTTGTGGAACACATGGCTCTAGGAAAATACTGAGCCATCGTTCTTTTGGCAATCTCTGTTCCTCTATTATTTTTCTCATATTATCAAAATGCTCCTGAAAGCCTATGCTGACATTTTAAACAAAAGATACAAATGAGAAACTGTCCCTTGAGATGTGGTCACTGAAGATGACCTCATCTCCAGGTAAACCAGCACTTTTTCAAATCATTCACATCATTCACATAAGAACAAATAGTATCGAAATCTTTCCCAACAATAAATCTTCATATGGCTGTAAATGTGAAATTGAGAGTAGGTTTAAACCTTTTGTAAATAAAGTATTCTGATAAGAAAAAGTCAAAACAGTTCAATATTTCAAAGATTGTTATAGCTAGGCAACAAATATTAAACAATATCTGAGCATAAAGATTTATTAACCTGTTCATAGAAAATAGGTGGTTCATGGTGGTTAGCCTGGAATGATTTTCTGATTTATTGTTAGCTTTGAATAAGTTGTCATTTGTTCTATCTGAATTTGATTCAATGAACACAATCTCTGAGAATCTATTCTTTATCCTGGATAAAAAGCCTTTCCTGAAAGCTACAAAGTATACTAAGATTCAAATTGCCTCTCTGTTTCTGTTTGTCACCATTGAATCCTTATCTACATAGTGTTCTAGAACCCTTGTTCCAGGGACCCCCATACCTGGCTGGGGTGGTCCATGTAAAATTACATCTTCAGTCAGGAATGTTGAGACCTTCTGTGTGATTATTTTACTGTTCTGGAGAGTTTGAACTATCTATGACTACTATAGAATATTATTTTAATGTGTATTACTTTGGTATGTTGCATATGTTTAATTATATATAGGTGTGATTTTTTGTCTGTCTAAAACATCTTGTGTTCTAAAAAAAGAGCTGTACTTTCTGTAATTGCAGATGAAGCTGAGAATGGAACTTAAAAGATATGAAAAGAATTATGTTGAAATTTTGAAGCACAATGCTTTTAATCTGTAGGATGCTTTTAGAAGAATGTCCATTTTTAGATATTAATACTAGTGATCAATGAGCATGGAAAATCTGTCCTTTTCTGATTTCTCCTACATTTCTTCATTAAAGACTTAACATTTTTAACATACAAGCCTTCCACTCATTTTGTTAGTTAACCCATGATATTTTATATTATTTGAGGCAATTTCAAAGTTATTTTGAATGATTTTTTCACAGTCTACCTCTCATTTTCACATAGGAGACCACTGATTCTTGAGTAAGGTTTTATCATTATCTTATTACAGAAAATGGATATTTTTCTCAGGAATAAATCTTAGCCAGAGTTTACACTCCTTAGATTTTTTTTTTTAAGCTAATTCGGTGAATGTGTGTATTAGCTATAGCAATTTCCCCTTGAAATTGTTTACCAAATTTCTACAAATAAAGATTCTTTTATTCTTCCTTTCCAATTTGTACCCATTTTTAATGTCAGGTGTCTTATTGATTTACTTAAGACTAGAATTACTACAGTTAATAGAGAAGAGGTAAGTGAAAACCCCAGTATTGATCAAAATTTTATGGAATTGTTTTGGTTTATTTCCATTTATGCTGATGAGGGCTATGGATTTGTTTAAAGCTGCTATTAGTATATTTAAGCTGTCCACTCATGTGCCTGTCCCTCCATGAATTTGTACATGATGGGGTATTGGATTTTGAAGAACATTTTTCTTGCATTTAATCATGGGACCATGATTTGGTCATTTGGAATTTACATGGTCCAATACATTTTTTGTTTTTTGTTTTTTGATTTTTTATGTTAGGTTATCCATAGGTTTCTGGTTCAAAAGCCTAGTTCATCATGATAAAATATCTTTGACTATCCTGTTATATAGTTTGCAATCTCCCTCCCTCCATTCCTCCCTTTCATCTGCCCACTCCTTCCATCCCTTTGTCTTTTCCTCTCTTCCACCATCACAAACACTGTGACCACCCTCCCTTCCCATGACCCCTAACCCCACATGTAGGGTGATGCTCTCCAAGAGGGTTCAGCTACGTCTGTCAAGTCATTTGGAGTAAGGACTAGGACTTCTCTCATGTCTCTAGGTTAAGGGAATATCCCTCCATGGGGGATGTGCCCCCAAAGTCCTTTTGTGCACCAGGAATACATCCTGGTTCTCACTGTCTAAGGTCTGTTAGAATACTTTTAGCTGAGACCCATGTTCAAGTTGTCTTAAACTGTCCCATGCTGGATTCCCAGCTATCACTCTGGGGGGACTATTAGCTCCTCCCTGTTCAGGTCAGCTGTGTTTGTGTTTCTGCAGCATGGTCTTGTCTTCCTCTCGGCATATGTGTTCTATTTTGGCTCAGTGCTTACTATGGGTGTTTGCTCCTGTTTCCATCAACTACTAGATGAGGGGTCCATGATGGTGAATGAGTTAGACATCAATCTCATTATCAAGAAATGACATTTATGGCAGCCTTTCCATTGTAGCTTAAATTGTTTGTTGGTTTCAGTCTTGTACGTCTCTGGACATTTCTCTAGGTCCAGTGATCTCTTCAAACCAATAACAAAACACAACTGGCACTAGGCTGCCATGTCCCCGGACTTATCTGCTTGTGGTCCTTTGAAGGTTAACCTGCATCCAAAATGAAAAAGTAGGACATTTGTCTTCAAGCTGGGGGATCACAATTACAGCTATCAACAACAACACACACACACACACACACACACACACACACACACACAAATAAATAAATAAATAAATAAATAAATAAATAAATAAATAAAATACAGGAGCTAGACACTGATATTGGGTTTAGTACTTCAAGCTGAAAACAGGAGAGACAAAGCCACCAAGCTGCTATCTCTTGCATACCTCAGTGCCCATGAGCTCTCCCCAAGCATCAGAAGGCTTCCTCTCCTCAGCTCCTGGAGATAATCCTGAGACTGAGACTGAGACTCTTACTGACTACACAAGACCTGGCTCCTATCTTTTCTACATCTCTAGTTCTAAGATCAAGCCCAAGATCTCGCTTACCATTTTAGACTCCTCCCGTCTCGGGTGTAGCCCTGCTTGGACTTGAACATAGAGAGAACCATGTGTGTTTGTCTCCCCAGTGCTCAGATGAAAAGTTGTCTGCTTGGCTTTCAATAGTACTGCTGATTTGCCATTTGTATGGCTCTAGGATATCTTAAACTATTTACAAGGCTTTAATATATCTGAAACTATATATTACCACAGAGAGATTTCAGAATTCTACTTTCTGCTTTGCTCTTTCTCCCCACCACTATGGGGCAGGAGACTCGGCCGTCTCTGAAATTTTCTCTCCAGATGTCAATATTTTTTTCTAGAGAAGACATTTTAAGATACTTGTGAGGGTTACATCCCTCCATTTACTTGTCTAGATTGAATCTTAGGTCATACTCAGCTGTTGAATGGTTTCCAGCATTTTATAAATCAAATTTGTTGTACGAAGCTTCTCTAGAGCAGAAATATATATAAATATATATATATATATTTATAGATATATATTTATAGATATATATATCTCCAACCTCTGCCTGTATGAAGGAAAGGGATTTATGAGAAGGACTCTGGGATACAAGTCTAAAATGCAGTACTTACTCAGTAAGGTGGGATAGACCTACCTTGTCTGCTGGTCTTCAGTATTAGCAGGAATTCAGAAAATTAGTAGCTAATGCCAGTGAAGGAACAGACTTGCTTCAAGGCGAAGGCCAGTGGGCAAAGAGGAAGACCTTTCTCTGTGTATGTGCCTTTATTGGCTCCTCCCTGAGGGTGTGGCCTCACTAAAGATCAAGGAGAGGACTAAAGGTGTGTTGTTCTTCTGGCCTCAAGGTCAGGGTTAGGGTGGGTCCATCCCTCTGTCTCCAATGTTCCTGCTGCAAGTTGAGCTACCTAGTTCAACTGGAGCAGAATATTTCCCACTGCAGTGCTCTGAATGTCAAGATGTTAGTTTACAACACAAGAAGTCAGGTCAGGAACCAGGATTGTCTTGTGCTTATCGTGCTAAGAGAAGAAAAGAGGATCCTAAATTCTTCTCGTTCCGGTCACGCTGACAGAGTAGATTCCCAGTTTCTCAATTACTGGCCAATTACTTGGCTTTTTCTCGTTTTCCTCTAATTTATTGCTCTCGTTTTATCTTTAAAATTTTTACACCGACATCATTTTACATCCCAATCCCAGTTCCCTTTCAATCCGGCGGGAATGCCCACATTCTGCCAACCCCACTCCCAATTCACTCATCTGGATGACAAACTCCCAAGTGGGGAATCAGCATAGTAAGTGACATCACTTGAGACCAGATAAAGAGCTTCCCTACTGTACCTAGGCTTAGCAAGGGATCTCTCCACAGGAGATGGACTCTGTTTCTGCTGGTTGTGGTCCCCAAAACTGCCCAAGCCACCCGACTGTCACCCACAGTCCCTGAGGCCGAGTTCAGTCTCATGAAGCTCTCCAGCTGTCAGCCTTTAGGCACTGAGCTCCCACTCGAATCTTGCTTGGATCTGCTGTTTCTGTGGGTTTCCCCACCAAGGTCTTTACCTCCTTGCTCACTTTCTCACTCCTCCTCCTTCTGTAAGACTGGGTGACTGCAGGAGATTGGCCAGTGCTTAGCTGTGCATCTATCTCTACATCAGATTCCATCAGGTACTGGATGAAGATTCGACAGTGACAATGAACCAGAAAGCACATGAGGAAGCGCCACACTTTGTTTTGAGTAGGGTTTTCCTTTCCAGGCTGGTCCCACTGCCAAAACACCCTTAAATACCACAAAGGGACACTGTGTTAGATATAAAGCTGTAGGCCAGTTAATAGTTGGTTATCAGCTAGATCTGTCTTAAATAATAACATATTTATATCAATCTTTGTATTTCCATGTAGTCTCATTTTACTGGAAAGGGAGGCTCGTGTTTTCTCTCTATCCTCTACTTTGGATCTCCTCCCCTTTGCTTCCTCTTTCCTCCTTGTCTCCTAGTACCACCAATCAGTCTTTCCTATTGTTCAACAGTGCTTTATTCATTTAAAAGTAAGAGAAACATATTTGCAGAATGATATCTCCCATTATCCCCTCTTTTCTGTCTAAAATAAAAAGAAGGGTTTTAAACTTAGCATAGCATAATACATCATACAATATTTGTCACATAAGAATCACAGTTAACAATATTTCGTACATTAACATTTAGCAAGGTTTATATATTGTATCATCTATCCTATCCTTGTTAATCTACAGTCCTATATGTAAATTAACTCTTATCTCAAATGAAGGAAACTATAACCATAAATATCTCTCTCCAAGTCCATCAAAGATCACAGAACGATAATGCATAAACTCTAGAAATGACAGAGTCAACTTGCTTCCTGGTCAGTCACCTGAATTTCTTCTGTAATGTTCTATCTTCAGCCTATAGGCCATAGTGTGTCTGGCAGACTCCTCAGCAAAGCAGAAAACTTTAAACAGTCCACCTGTATTGGCAGTTTGTCTGTCATTTTTCTCTTTGTTCTGCAATGGTTCTGGCAGAATCTTCCATTAAGCAGGAACCCTGAGGCACTGTCCACCTTCTATCAACAGTCACTTTCCTGTGGGTCCTGCATGTCTGTTTATACAGGATAAATATGAACAGTTCAGACAGGAGCAGTATTTTGCCCAAATGGCAAGTTTTGCCATTTGGGAGTAAGCACCATAATGATTTACTTTGATGTCCATCTTCTTTTCTGACACAGGTTGTGTTGCCAAGAGCAGTTATGTCTTACTGTCAAGAAAAGTCATAAACCATTTTAAATGACATTATCTGTAGGTCTTTGAAAGTTTTGAAGAATTCCTATTTATCTTAGATACATCTCTGTATATCTAGAAATCCTAACTCACATAAGTTTTGACAATTATAGTTTACTGAAAGACTTTCGGTTGCAGAGCAATGATGTAGGAAAGGGACAAAAGAGTAGTTCTTGCAAACAGAATATAGAAAATCACAAGGAAAGGACGTTGCCATGGGTGGAAAGATCAGGATGTATGAAAACCTAATGCACCAAGAGCCCAAGATTCTTTAGATTCATTCAAAATCAAAGCAGAGAACAAAAAAAAAATAAAAATAAAAATAAAAATATCATTCTGTGTTATTTCCACTTGTTCCAGGAGCCTTGGCTTCTCCCAAAAAACGAGCACACTCTCCTCTGTAATGTGGCCTTGATCAAACATTCCTTCACTCTCACTGAATAGAGAACGATGACAGAGATCCAGGTTCCAATATGCATGATGGCAGATGAGCTAGGAGAGATGTGGGACAATTCCCTCTTCACTGACATCTGCCTAATGGTAGCTGGCCAGGAATTCCATGATGACAACACCATTATAGCAACTCTGAGGAGAGCAGAACAAATTGTGTTGAGATCAATGATCAGGAATTGCAAGGTTTCAAGGAAATGATGGGATTCATTTACACCAGAAAGGCACCAAACCTCCACAGCATGGCAGACACTGTGCTGGCAGCTGCTGACAAGTATGGCCTGGACCTTTGAAGATCATATGTGTGGATAGCCTGTGCAGGGACCTCTCCATGGAGAATTCTGCCAACACTCTCATCCTGGCTAACATGCTCAGTGCATGGCAGCTGAAAACCCAGGCATTGGATTTTGTTACACCTCATATTTCAGAGGTCTATGAAACTTCATGTTGGAAGACAATGGTGGGCTCAGATTTCCATTTGGTGGCTAAAGCATACAGCTCCCTGGCTTCTACTCACTGCTCTTTACTGGAGCCCTATTCCAAATGCCTGAGGCAATCTTCGGACTCTCTCAGCTCTGACCTACAGGTGTATTCAAGAAGCATCAGCTACAATTGTTACCAAGGACACCTTGATAGAGTGGGGGGCTTATTTAGCATTTACAGAGAATCTGGAAAGACACCCTGGGGACTCAGGACTTTAATACCACTGTGAATGAGTTGAATGACATTTAGGGATAGGGGGAGTACTATATTTTTATCATAAAATATTCAGTTGGTGTACTCTTTTGCTTTCTGTCCAATTATTTAAATAGTGGGATTTTGCTTAGTTCTTGACCCCATGCTCATCATAACAGGGTTCTTGCGGGAACCAATGTGGACTAAACTAAGGAGAACATATGATCAAGGATTTAGAGAAAAGGAGGACACAAACATAAATTTGCTTACAAGAGACTCACACAAGAATGAACACATTTTGATTCCTCCAAACTCAGTGTGTTGGAATTGGAGGGCTGACTCATTTTTCCAAAGCAATTGTTATTACTGTAGAGCACCAGTTTAAGAGTTCAGATCCCAGTGTATGTGGGTGACTTATCTATTATCTCTAACTGGAGATCCAGAGGATCAAAACCTCTTCTTATCTTTGTGCGTACATTCATCTCTGTTAACCAAAGATAATATGAAGTGAAGAAAAAATTTACAGTCAATTTGGTGATTCTGTGGTGTTTCTGTTTGAATAAAAACATTGTAGTCCATTAATCTCTGCTCAGCTGTGGTTGTTTGGGCAGCTCAGTCCTCAGGCCTACCACAGTCCCAAAAGCCCTCACCCCTCTTTCTTTGCACTTATGCTTGCAGAGCAGATGACATAACTGTCATGCTTTCGTGGAAAATGAGATGAGCATTCCAAAAGGGAAAAAGACAGCTGTATCTGGCAGAGTCTTTTGATAGTCTTGTCTTTGCAAAAGACTTTGTTGGTTATGAAAAAGGAGAATGATGTACATTAACTGAGAATCCTTACTTTTTCCACCTGTACTATTGGTCTGTCTTTACATATTGGGAAAATAATTCTTCCTACCACACAATGGTCAAAATTGTATTATTTCTCTGGAGATAGATTCAATGGTTGTGTCTTTGCTCTTATCACTTGTCCTCCTCTGTTGATTTTTGTTTGTCCTTGACAACTCTTTCCTAATTAGACTGGAGTCATATAGGTACAGGTTAATCCCAACCAAGCTCCCCATTGCATGAGGTTTCAAAGATTGAATATAACATATCCATGTATATGTTGTAGCCAGGATTTGGCTACCCCAATTTGCAGAAAGAAATTGTTTTCCTTGGTTTCTTTTGCTATATTGGTAAGTTGCTTTATGGGAGATCAAGATTATTTATTTCTAAAATGTTCAGTTAAACCAAAATCAGAAATTTGTGTAAATTGTTTTCTTTTAAAAAGCAAAAGGAAATTATATCATTATACCCTTGTGACAGACAATTCACTTCCTACAATCTACAACTCCAGAGAACCTATTATACATGGAGGTCTTTAAGAGAGACATAAATGTATCATCCATGAAGGACAAAGGAACAAATTCTTCTGAGTCATTTGGGAGCTTTGGGAAAAGGTGATAGAGGTAGGAGAAAGGACTGGAGGTGGGGAGGGGAAAAAGAAATTGAGGGTTCAGAGAAGATGAGGTGGAGAGGAACAGTGTAAGATACCCAGGAAAGGGGTACTTAATAGAGATACCCTTTATGAACTTAAATAGAAGTATGGCACTTAGCAAATGTTCAGGAATCCACAAGGAAAAACAAAACTAAGAAACTACCTAACAGTAGAGAGCCTACCTTAAAAGCCCTTCCTGTAATGATATTGATGCCTACCTTAAATGCCATCCTAGAGCCTTCTTCCAGTAGCTGATGAAAGTAGAAGCAGAGAAGTACTGAAGTGAACTCTGGAATCCAGTTGTAGGGAGGGAGGAATGATGAGCAAAGGGATCAAGGCCATTCTGGGGAAACACACAGAAACAGTTGATTTTAGCAAGTCAGAGCTCATGAATCCCAGTCTGACAGATGGGGCACCTGCATAGGATTAAACCAGGACCCCTGAACATGGGTGCCATTTGGAGGGCTGTAGCACTCTATGTAACCTCTTGCAGTGGCACCAGTATTTCCCTCCAGTGCATGAATGGACTTTGAGAGCCTACTCCCTATGTAGGGCTACTCTCTCAACCTAGATTCTCAGAAGGAGAGCCTGCTCCAAATGTTGTGACAAATTTTGATGACCTTCCATGGAAGATCTCAGCCTCATTGAGAAGTAGATGGAGGGGTAGGCTCAGCAAAGGTGGGGGCAGTGGGAGGACAGAAGGGAGGAAAAGGAAAATGGAATTGCCATGTAAAATAATATTTTTTTAAATTAAATAAAAGTTTAATTTTAAAAAGAAGAACTTTCTGAGACATCCCTTTAGGGGGACTGAGCAAGAACAGGAGAAACTTGCTGGGATGTTTTCTTATGTGGACCTTGCAAAGCTGTAGCAGAGAAAAGAAGAACTTTTCAACAGAGCAGGGTGGGAGGTTGTTTTTAGAAGACTGTACCTGAAGAAGTGGTGAGCCAAGGAAAAAATCAGTTGGCTCTACTGGGATGCTCCGTTGAAGGGACAGAGCAGAACTCAGCTTCAACGGCTCTCAGGGAGAGGTCCAGGATTGCTATATCCTTCAGGGAGATCATACCCTACCTCACCCCATATTCAGGTGGTCTGAAAATTCAGAACACATTACTTTTCAGGGCTGAGCTGACCTGGGTTGCCTGGATTCCCTAAAATTAGGTCACTTTTCCTATCATGGCTGAGCAGAGCTCTTCTTGGTAGCCTGAATTCCCCATAAGTCAGGACACTTTTACAGCTCCAGAGCTGAAATGCTCACATTTTGATGCCAATACCTGGTACTCACATTGGCTTACAAGTAGAACCTTCAGAACTGTAGGGTAGCAAACAGGGATTAATGCTGAGACATAGATTTGAACCAATAGAAACTCTGTCTTACTAGGCTGACAATTGTACTGGATGTTCAGAAACCCAGTATACCATGGAACATTTCTTGGGTGAGCAGTTAATCACAGATACCATATGCTGGGTTGACATTATTCTCTTAATAAGAAGTGTTATCCAGAAGCAGAAGTATGATGCCAAACAATAAAGGTAGAACATTTACACTTTCCTCATCACTATGGACATGGTGTTTTGTTTTATTTTTGGTGGCTGGTGCTATAAGAGTTTTGGATATTTTTGGCCTGAGTGGTACTTCCACCATGGAATCTGGTGACATTTCACAATATTCTGGACATGGAAGTGCCAGGGCCAACTTCTCCTATATGTCCAAACAGAATGTTTCAATCTGATTACTCATGCAGAGCTGAAACAACAAGCATAGGTGTCATATTCCTCCATAGCATTAGGAAGAAACCAATCAGAGGGACTCTTTGGGATCCAGAATGCATGTTGTGTTATTTCTAGACTTCATTGACAACACATTCTTTCTTCTGACTTCCTCCAAGAATCTTACTTCTTGAATCTCAGTGGAAACTGCAAAACTATTGTAGGGTACCTTGAAAATTTCAGGTGTTGAAGGTACTTTAAAGATCAAAAGAAACTATACAGATGTGAAGCAAATCCTAATAGATCACACATGTATACACAGAATAATATAACCAACAAAACTTTCAATTATTAACATATTCCAAAATAAAACATAGTTTAAGCAATATCCATGTACAAATCCAGGCCTAAAGAAAGTGTTTGATGGAAAACTCCAAACTAAGGAGATTCACTACACCCATAAATAATACAAGGAATAAATAATCTCAATGTAATTAAGGCAAAACTAGGGAAACACGCACTAATACCACTAATATCAAACCATTAACAACACAACATAAGAATCAATCATCATTGTTCATTGATATACCTCATTAACTGTGGTCTTGGTTACCTAGTGAAAAATTAAGAGTGGATGTGAAGAGTTTCCATTATTTGCTGCAACCAGGAACCCACATGATCAAAATTAGTAAGGATTAGCTCACAATAAAGGATTTGAAATTTATATTCCAAACATAAAAATATGTATACTCACATATATATATCAAAAATATTTTCACCCTAAAGCTATTCAGAAGGAAAAGCTATTCAAACCTATTCAAAGGAACAGGGCACCTAGACTCAGAAAATCAGAAACAATAGTTCTCACTTACCAAAAAGAAATAAAGAGCAGATAAATTTTTTAAGCAGTTATACACCCTAGTAAAAAAAAAAAAGCATAATCACTGAAGTCTCCCTATCAAAAAGTAACCCAAATGTCAGAGAGTTTTGCACAGCAATCTAGCTGCCATTTAAAGAGGAGTTAATGTCCATACTCTTCAAAATATTCCAGAAATGTACAGTAATGCATTATTTTTGATTTAATAAAACTTGCCTGAGAATTCAGATGGCAATGTCAACCACAAGCCACAGAAGCTAAACACATAATTTTAATTCCTGCAGCCAGAAGGTAGGAAGTGGGGATATACACCTTTAATCCTAGGACTCAAGATCTTATTTATTTATTTGCATGTGAATAAATGTTGTTTTACATGTCAATCCCAGTTCCCCCATCCTCCCATCCTCCCCTACCACCCACACAAACCCCAGCCCATCCCCTTTCTGCTCCCCAGGGAGGGTAATCTTCCATGGGGAGTCCACAGTGTCTGTCAGATCATTTGGGGCAGGGAACCCTACAAGGTCACATCTAACAATATGAGCAACAGTGGAGAGGCTACCTTAAATGTCATTTCCTGATAATGAGTTTGATAATTAAGTTATATGCCATCCTAGAGCCTTCATCTAGTGGCTGATGGGAGGAAAAGTAGATACCCACAGCACACAATGAGCCAAATTCCTGAAATCCAGTTGCAAGGAGGTGGGAGTGATAAGCAAAGGGATCAAGAACAGACCTCAGAAAACAAAGTGACAGCTGACCTGAACAAGGGGGAGCTTATGGATCCCTACACTGATAGCTGGGGTAGTCTCTCATTGCTTTTAATCATAGGACAATGTGGCACCAAGGTAATCTTAAAGTACTTCCTGACCAACAGCCATAAACTTTCTTTCCTCTATTGTGGAGGAGCAATCCAAATTCCTGTTGGTTACCTTGAACTTTCTCTCCTCATTGCACTGTTATTTCCTCTCAAACTGTTGTATTAAGGACATAAGCCAAAGTGGCTGGGAGAACCTCAGATTCCACTTCAATGGAATATTTGTTGTGGCCAGTCAGGAGTCTGCCTCCACCAGCAGCACCCTGGACCAAAATGTTTTGCTTGAAGAACTTAAGTTAATGGGAACAGGAAACCAATTTTTCCCACAGGAAGTCACTAGGCATGACAGAGGGAGGCAGAATTCCCTTTTCTACCACTTGGTGCCTGAACCTATGCATCTGTGCTATAGATAAAGCAGGCTCCTGGAGAACACTGCCACAGTCGTCCTGGCTGATGACATGTCATTGGCTTTTTAACCGTGTCCTCGAAAGTCCATCCTATCATTCGGTCATGACAGCTGCTTCAGAATGTTAGTGAATATGGTAAGAGCAGTGAACTACAAGATCTGTGAGGCAGTTGCAGCTCTCTGTGAATTTATTGCCATGGACAGAAGGTATACTGTGTGGAATACCATGATGGTTGACAAGGCATTCTGTTAGTCCTTTTATAATATATTTGATAAATCACTGCATGCAAGAAAGGCAAATCCATAATCAAGTAAGAACAAAGCATTGTCCCTTATGCAGTTGAAGTGGTTTAATATAGTATTCCTATCACCAAGTTGTTGGCTGATCAGCCAGGGGGATGGTGAAATACAGGTTTCTTTATTGGTCACTGTTGTAAGATCTGGCATTCAATAGCACCTAAAATCAGGGGATTCTCGAGTAGATGTTCATGTTATTGTTCCCATTGATAACCCGCATCTCAGCTACCATGGCTACATTGAGCTTAGACCCATCACACAATAATAAGCATGAATTGGGAAAAGAGCTGATTGTCCACAGAATGTATAATCCTATCTACTTGATACTGACCTCCTCTGCTGGAATTACCTTTTCATGGGCATTTACATGGAAAACAGGGATCTTCATATTTTTGTTCCTTTGTATATCTGTCCAAATATTTCATCAAACGTTTTCCCAGTTATTCTTTATTTTTTTCCATGTTTCTTTTTATTTATCTTTCTCTTATATTCTTCCCTCCTTCCACTCTACCTAGATGTACTTACTTCTTTTTCCTTTCAAAAAGGAGCAGGCCCTTTGGGCAAATTAAATAAATATAGCATAATGAGATGCAATAAGAATTAGCACAATCCCTCCAGAAGGGAATGTGCTATCAAGGCAGGAGCCAACCCAGTAGGAAGATAAGGTTCACAAGATCAGACATATAAATCAGAGTCTCATCACACTCCCACTATTAGCGGTCTCTCTCTCTCTCTCACACACACACACACACACAAGTATGTTAAACACACAAGCATATATAGAGCATAGTACAGATCATGAAGGCCCATTGATAGCCCCTTAAGGTTATGTGATTCACCATTAGCTCCCTTTGGTTGATTCTGTGGGCTCTTTTCTCCTGATATAGTTGATGTCCCTACAATCCTTCCTCCATTCTCCTTTGGGCTTCCTTAGATCTTTCTAATGTTCAACTGTGGATCTCACTATCTGTTCCCATCAGCTGCTGGAGAAAGTCTAACTAATGAAGACTGCTGGGCTGGACAGCAGTCTCTGAGTGGAACAGAATTTCATTACTGTCATTTCATTGACTTTTGTGTATGATGGTGAGAACCCTGCCCAAATATCCACATATGAGAGAATCTGGCTGAACTAATGGGGTGTTCTTCAATAAGAAACACCACTGGAATCCACAGAATTGAACGAAGTCCAATGCAAGAGCAACAAATGTGTTTGCCACCTGAGTCAATGCTCCAGTTCCTACATACCGAGTTTAGAAGAAAAATGTCTTCTTTCTCTTTCCACTTCTCTTATAAGGAAACATTCATTTTTTTTTTTTTTTTTGCTTTTGTTCTGAGCCCTTGATGATATGTTCTGCTTATTTAAATTCAGAAAGGCTTTATCTGAGGAAACACTGTTGATATATGCTTCATGCAATAACTAAACTGAATTCCAGTAAACAAACCAAACCAGTATAGGGTAGAAGTTGGGAAGAATATGTCAAAATCCAGCTTTCCCGTTCCCCAATATGCCATTAAACTCGCTTATGATGGTATAAAAGGCCTAAGCCCCATGTTGTCTTTCCCCAGATTCTTTGTAAATGCTACACATGTCCCGATCAACCAGGAATCCTTGGTAACAACACTGGCTACTGCTTCTAGACTATAACTGTAGGTCACAGCTGAGAGAATTCTAAGACTGCCTCAGTCATTACAGAGTGCAATCAAGTAAGAATGGTGAGGAGAACCCAGGGAGCTGTATGCTTCAGCCACCAAGTAAGGATGTGAGCCCACCATTGTCTTCCAACTTGAGAACTCAGAGACGTCTGAAGCATGAGGTGTAATGAAATCCAATGTCTGGTGTTTCAGCTGCCCTACACTGAACAGGTCAACCAGGATGAGAGTTTGGGTGGTATTATCCACAGAGATGTTACTTCAGAGGGCTCTCTGGCTCATGACTATCAAACTTATAAGGCCATACTTGTTTTCAGCTGCCATCACAGCATTTGCCATGGTGTAGATTTCTAGTCCTGTCCCACTATAAATGAATCCTATCATTCCTTTGAAGATTTTGGGATGCAGATCACATCTCAACGTGGTTTGGTTTGCACTGCTCTCCTTCATGTCATGTTCAAACATGGCACTGAAAACTGAAAGTGAGCTGCTAAGATGTCCTTGTGAACCCAGAACTCCTGGCCAGCTACCAACCGGCAGCAGACTGTAAAGAGGGAATTCTCCCACAACTCTCCTTGATCATCTGCCATCGTGGACCTTGGAAGCTATATCCATGGAATCATGCTCAGGTCAGACATGCTGAAGAAGTCTTGGGACATGATCCCCATGTTGAGGGTTGTGAATATGTTTTCTGGGATAATCTGATGAGCATTGGACAAGATGAAATCTGGAAGGATGACCCTTCTGAAAACTTTCCCATAGACTGGCAGGGAGGTAAAAGCTTTTGGGCTTATTCCAGTTTCAGGTTTTTCTCCGTGGGTGTTGATGATCCAAAACTGGAACTGTGCCCCAATGCAACACTTTAGAGAGCTGAGCAACTCTAGGTTAACTGACAAATAATCTCTGCTTCATTCTTCTACCCTGTTATGGTGTAATCTCAAATGCCACTTGTCATTATCCTTTGTTGAGAAAGTTGGGCTTTTAATGCTGTCCCGCATTTCCTCTATAGAAAATGGAAGATGCTGATGGGCCACTTGTAGAAGAAATTCTGAGCTCGGAAATGTTTGCAGACCCAGCTCTGGGCCATCTTGTCCTTTGACATTTCTCCTGGAGGTACTATGAATGTAAACTGGCTCCAAAATGGAGAACAATGATTAGTTTTCTTGACCCTGTGAGAAACAATAGTTAATGGTTTAGACATTTAGTTTCTGTCTCTCCAATGTTCCCTCTTCTATGAGGCTGGAAATGTGGATCTCTGAAATTCTTTATCCAGATTTCATTAGTAGCCTCAGTGTAGATACTCAAGGATACTAGGGACTGTTACATCACGTCATTTTTTTTTGTAGATTGATTTTTAGGTCAATAGGTGACTAATTTTGACAATCATACACAAGTGTTGAAAATTTGGAACATTTTCTACATTTTATATAAAAAAATGTTGTTCTCTAGAGTAACAGAACATACACAATGACTCTCTATCTCTCTGTTTATGAACGAAGGGTAATCATGAGAATGACTTTGAGCTGCAGTCTTGCTAAATCCACAATGTCTAGCTTGTTTAAGGGCGAGTCCAAATATTCTGTGCTTACTCAGTCCAGGATGTTGAACATTTTGGCTGGTCTTCAGTAGATACTGGAATTACAGAAACTATTCTCTAGCTCTAGTGAAGGTATGAACTTGCTGCAAGGTGAGGGCAAGCAGTCAGAGAGCAAAATCTTCCTTCTTCCATGTTCTTTTAATGCTCCCAGCAGAAGGTGTGTCCAAATTTAGGGTGTGTCTCCTAGCATCAATATCTAGATTAAAGTTGTGTACATTTGGGCCTTGATATGTAGCTTAAATGTTTTTGTATTTCTGCCTCCCAAGTCTGTATTTGAAGTGGATCTGCCCTACCTTCTTCAACTTATGTAAAACATTTCTCAGAGACAAATCTCTGTGAGTCAGAGCCTGTCCAGTCTATACAGGTAGTTCCACGACAGCCAGAATTGTTACCAGAAAAACCCTGTCTTTAAAAAAAAAATGAAGTGAAACAGAACAACAACAGCACAAAGGAGTATTCCTTTCATTAACAAGGTCAAGGAAGAGGTGTTTTTCTCCCTTCAGGAGTCTCAGTTTTTAAATATGTAGGACAATGTGGAAGAATTCATATATGGTGGCAGGAAGCAGTGGCAGACAGGACGCTCTGAAAGTGGCTGTCTTCTTTCTGGCCTTTTATTCCTTCCAGACTCACAGTCCCAGATATGGCTCCACCAAATTTCCTTGGCGGTCTTGCCCCTCCTCCTCTGTCAATACTCCTTGAACACATTCTTAATGCTGCACTTAAGGTTGTGCATCATTCCATCATGCTGACTACAATGATTAAACTTCTCATTAGCTCATTATCTTTAATCATTAATTGGTGAGTTCTTTTCTCATTAAACTTTTTATTTCCATGTGCACTCTGCTGGGCTTAAAAATGAGGAATCATTCTTGCTTTGAAAGGGTGCAGAATATGTTCAAGAGTTAGTGATGGGGGGGGCTTTTGAGATGATTGATTGTCCTTAGGATGTGATCTGTAAATGCTCCACTTCTATCATCTCTTTATATTTTATGATGTCTTCAGGGATTCACTAGGGCTAGAGGACATGAAAATAACGTCTGTGATTCAATCCACTCAGTAATTCCCAGACTAGCTCTCCTGAAATTCTGGTTCCAATGGTGTTCCTCCCTCCATACACATAAATCAATCAATTGGTTTGGATCTCTGAATGTTTTGTTCCTCACTTAGGATAGGAATCTATTATAGGTGGCTCTCTAGTATCATCAGTGACTCTTCTCTATGCGGGTTTACAGTCAGCATGACTGAAGAGACCACACCATCATCCAGCCTCCTGATGTAGCAGTCATGATAGGGAGCAAAAAAGACATATAGGCCTCTGATTCAGAACATGTCACAAAGAAACTCCAGGACTGACTAAACTCAGCATGCTTAGTTCCTGGTTAATATTTGGAATATGCCACCTGCAAGAGATAAACAAAACCACAGTAACCACTCCCTTCTATAGCCAGCCCATTAAATTACCGGGAATATGTATTTCATGCCAAACAGAAAAATTTTTTAAATTTCCCTTAATTTTTCCCAAATGTCAACCAATCAGAAACTTACTCATTCCTCTCCCCACCCATTGGTGTAACCCTGCCTTTTTGCCTTTAATACCCAGCCGTAGACACGGTGGTGGAGGGGGTCACTTTCTCTCATGGCTCCCTCCTCAGTTAACTAATCAAGGTTTCTGGCAAGCCAGATAGAGCAGTAATCTTTGCTTTTCTGTTTAGTGAGTCTGTCTCCCTGGTTGTCTTTGAGGGTCCTTGGAACTTGGCATAGCATGGCAGGTACCCATTCCCTCAATTGTCTCATTTGAAATGAACATCAATAGACAATGGAGGACCCATCATTTGCAATAGTAACGCTTTACATTGCTAGCTCAGAGCTCCCATGAGCAAGATCCTGGAAAATAAAGCAGCTTTTTCTGGGGGAACTGGACCCCCCCCAAGTCTGCAATACAGAGAAAGTTCATAGAGTCTGCCATTCCTTGAATGGGACAGGTGGAGCTTTAATTTCAGGGAGGTGGTTCTCTGGGGGAACTGGCACAGAGAAAAGGATCCAGGTTTACAACAGGAGGACAAACAAGTCTTAATTAGCACAAGTGTCCACATTACCAGGGAAAGTCATTGCTTATTACAGGAAAACAAAGTGATTGAAACACATACAAACATACACAAATGCAAAAGAACATGTAACAGAGAGAGGGGAGAGAGAGTAAGAAAGTCAGACAGAAAGACAGAGTAAATGGTTTGCTGCTTGACCACTGATTTAAGCCAATATAAAGTCTTTATTAGACAGCTGCCAACTAAACGGGGTGTTCTGGATTCTAGTGAAGTAACTATTCTTCCTCAGGGTGAGCTTTTAAGCACAAAAAAACCATATTCTGGGTTGGCATACTCCGGTTAACAGGAACAGTTAGCCAGAAGTGGCACTACAAAAGCCAAAATATTAGTATATGTTAAGTAATATTTGAGCATTTAGAGATATTCACAGAGCTATGGACTTTGGTGGATTAAGCTTTTGTTTTTGTTATGTCAGGGTTTCCTATTTTGTGCACAAGGGCTGGGTTTTACACCTCGCATGGTACTAACATCATGGAGACATTCGTGCTTAGGTATGGATTCCTACTAATGTGTACCTCTGTTACACAGCTTAGTGTATGCATCAGAACCCTATGGTGCAGAGGCAGAAAAGGGTTTTGGATGCCCTGGATAAGTGGAAATATTGATGATATCAGCTGTCCGGTGAATGCAGAGCATTGGATGCAAGTCCTCTGGAAAGGTATACATCACATTTCTAAAAACTAAAACACTTCTGATTTTGTTGATTTGAATGTTCTCTCTCACTCTCTCTCTGCCTTTTAGTTTGGATAAAGGTTTATATATCTTATCAATAATCTCAAAGAAGCAACTCTTTGTTTCATTTATTCTTTGTCTTGTTTTCCTTTTATCTACTTTACTGATTTCAATTTAGTTATTTCCTGGCCTCTACTCCTCTGATGATGGGAGATGTCATTCTGTATATGTTTCTCATACTGGATAATGAATAAAGCACTGTTGGCCAATAGAAAAGGAAGATATGAGGGACTAGGAGACAAGGAGGAAATAGGAAGGAGGAGCCAAGATGGAGAGTCTGGAGTGACCAGAACTGCCATACCTCCGCTCCCGGTAAGACCACGTGGAAATACATAGAAATGGGTTAATAATTAAGACAGAGCTAGCCGATAAGAAACTAGTAATGGGCCAACAGAGTTATATCAAATACAGAGTCTCAGTGTGTTAATTGGGGCTGGCTTGGTGGCAGGAACAGACCAGCAGTGGGAGGAAAAACCGTACTTGTTACAAATGGCACCCAACATGGGGCTACTAAGAACTTCCCCTTAAAATTTAACAAAAGCTTAAAAAAGGGGTGTTACAAAGCAAAGAACAGAGACAAGGAAGGCTTCTTACTAACAGCATTTTTCTCGGTTGGACTCTGATTTGCAAGAGACAAGCAGATATTTGCTCGGCTCCTTTAAGGGAATTTTCCTGACACAGCATAAGCGGCAAAAAACTATACAGCTTTTAAATAACTCTGCTAACAATTTATTGGTGTGTATGAGAGCTTGCAATGGCAGTGACCACATCAGACTGAGGCAGTGAGCACAGCTTTCAGTGCTGGTGGTAAAATAGCCACCGCCATCTTTTATAAACTGCTGAAGATACAACAAAGACTTTCATTTTAGCAATGTTGTTGTTTACCAGATAAAAGACTTGTGGCCAGAAAAAGATAAAGATTTACAGGAAAGACAGATTCATATTAAGAAAAACTTCTAAAGGTTTACAGTGTGCTTTAAAATATACGTAGACATGGAAAAAAATAAAATGGTTTTAAAGATACAAAGAGGAACTGGGTGTGGTGGCACACACCTTTAATCCCAACACTCAGGAGACAGAGGCAAGCAGATCTCTGTGATTTCAAAGTAAACCTGGTATGCAAAGTGAATTCCAGGACAGATAAGAGTTACACAGAGAAACCCTGTCTCAAAAAAATAAAAAATAAAAAGTAAAATAAACAGAGTAATAATAAAGCCACTTAAAGATGAAAAGCTCAGAGAGAATCTGGTTACTGTAGGCTATTGTGTTGTCTCTGCATTTTTTTGCCTACTGATAAAATAACAACAACTGATAAAGGAAATACTGCTGCATTAATTCAATTTATATATTTTAAAAATGCTTTGACTCCAAAATTTAAGTCTAAGGACAAGTTACTGGGGAAAAGGATTTCTATTTTTGTTTCCACAGAAAGTAAAAAGCTGTGGATTCCTTCCAGACTAATGTGGTTTGAGCAAGCCAGACCCCCTGAAACAGAGTACCAGGTGATCCTACATTCAAAACAGCTGAACAAAGCAGCCTTGCAGACACAGCCAAGATTTCTGCGTCTTCTCAGGATCTCTAATGACAGCACCCCCTATCAGCAGGAAGTAGTTTGGAAAGAATGACGCCCAAATTCCAAAATATTGTTTATAAATGTTTCTTTTCATTTAAATTGACTTGGTTATAAATGGTTAATGATCACAGCCAATTCTTTGTAAAGGTAAAAAGGGGATTATGGTATAGATATGAATACATTGTTTTGGAATGGATTTTAATTTATTGATACAATTTAAGGTCAATTTTATGATATGTATATTTCTCCTGTTATTTAGGCATTGTGTTTCTATAGCTCAGAAATGTAATGTATAATTTAATGCATATTATAGATAGTTACCAATAATAGTCAAAACTTATAGTTAAGTTAGCTAAGGTTTCTAGATATATAGACATGTATTTGAGATAAACAGGCATTCTTCAAACCTTTCAAAAATCTACAGAATATGGCATTTAAAATGGTTTAGGGTTTTTCTTGACAGTGAGACATAAATGCTCCTGGCACCACAACCTGAGTCAGAAAGGAAGATGAAGATGAACATCGAAGAAACGCGTTATGAAGTTTGCTTTCAATATAGCAAGACTGGCCATTTGGACAAGATACTGCTCTTGTCTGGACTGTTTGACTTTGTGATATATAAACTGGACATGCAGGACCCACAGAAAAGTGACTGCTGATTCAAGATGGACATTGCTACCGAGTTGCTGCTTCTTGAAAGAGTCTGCCAGACAGTCTGCAGGACACAGAGAAAAGTGACTGACAAACTGCCAATACAAGAAGTCAGTTTAACGTTTCCTGCTTTGCTGAAGAGTCTGCCAGACACACTATGGCCTATGGGCTGAAGATGGAAGATTACAAAAGAACCTCGGGTGACCAGGCAGTGAGATGTCTCTGACATTTCTAGAGTTTATATGTTGAAGACAGATAGTTATAGTTTGTTTTCCTTAGTTAAGCTTAAAGATAAGTTACATATAGGACATTAGACTCACAAATATAAGATAGATAATAGAATAGTTTCTTTTAATCTTGCTAAATGTTAATGGACTAAATATTGTTAACTGTGATACTTACTTGATAACTGTTGTGTTATATATTTTGCTATGTTAAGGTTAAAACCCTTCTTTTTATTTAGACAGAAAAGAGGAGATGATGGGAGATGTCATTTTGTATATGTTTCTCATACTGGTTAATGAATAAAGCACTGTTGGCCAATAGGAAAGGAAGATAGGAGGGACTAGGGGAAAAGGAGGAAATAGGAAGGAGGAGCCAAGATGGAGAGTCTGGAGTGAACAGAACTGCCATTTCTCCACTCTCAGTAAGACCACATGGGAATACATAGAAATGGGTTAATAATTAAGACAGAGCTAGCCGATAAGAAATTAGTAACAGGCCAACAGAGCTATATCAAATACAGAGTCTCAGTGTGTTAATTGGGGCTGGCTTGGTGGCAGGAACAGACCAGCAGTGGGAGGAAAAACTCCTTACAATCTGAGGTGAGTTTTTTTTTTTTTTTTTTTTTTTTTTGTTCTAGAGCTTTCAGTCTTTCAGTTGTGCTGTTAAGTCACTAGTATAACTATTTTCCAGTTTCTTCATGTGAGCACTTAGTGCTTTGAATTTTCCTCTTAGCACAGCTTTCCAAGTGTCCCATAATTATGGGTATTCTGTGTTTTCATTCTCATTGAATTCTAGGAAGTCTTTAATTTCTTCATTTCTTCCATGACTTAGGAATGGTGGAATAGCCTGTTGCTCGATTTCCATGAGTTCATAGGCTTTCTGTAATTTGTGTTGTTGTTGAATTCTAACTTTAAAACTGAGGGAGGGAGAAAAGGAGGTAGGGAGAGGGAACTTCAATCAATGTTAAAAAAAATAAAAATAAACCTTGGTGAGCCAATAAGATAGAAGGGGTATTCCATTTCTTTCTTTCTTTCTTCATTTCTTTATTTTTGTATGTGTTAAGGCTTGCTATATTGCCAAATATGTGGTCCATTTTATAGAAGGTTCCATGTGGCACTTAGACAAAGGTATATTCTTTTGTGTTTGGATGGAAAGTTCTATAGATGTCTGTTAAGCCTAATTGGGTCATAAATTTTGTTAGTTCCTTTGTTTCTTTGTTAAGTTTCTATCTTGTGGTCATTTCTAGTGGTGAGAATGTGATGCTGAAGTCTCCCAATCTAAGTGTATGAGATTTTATGTGAAACTTCAATTTAACCATGTTTCTGTTACCAGTGTGGGTGTCTTTTGTTGGGGCATAGATGTTCAGAATTCAGACTTCGTCCTGATGGATTTTTCCTGTGATGAATACAAAATGACCTTCTTCATATATTTTGATTGATTTTAGTTTGAAGTCTAATATTTTTAGATATTGGGATAGCTACACTTGCTTATACCATGGGTGCATTTGATTGGAAAATCTTTTCCAAAGCCTTTACTCTGAGGTAGTATCTGTCCTTGATGTTACAGTGGTTGTGTGTGTGTGTGTGTGTGTGTGTGTGTGTGTGTGTGTGTGTGTGTGTTTGTGCAGCAGAGGGATGGATTCTGTCTTCATATTCATTGTTAGCCTGTGTCATATACATCATATATATATATGTGTGTGTGTGTGTGTGTGTGTGGGTGTGTGTTTGTGTTTGTATGGTATATATATATATATATATATATATATATATATATATAATTTTACAAGATTCCATTGTTTTTTTTTTCTGCTGAATTGTATTTCATGGTGTAAATATCCCACATCTTCTTTATCCATTCTTAGGTTGAGGGGCATCTATGTTGCTCCCAGCTTCTTGTTATTACATATAATGCTGCTATGAACATAGTTAAACACATGTCTTTGTTACATGGATGTGGATCATATGGGTATATGCCTAAGAGTGAAATTGCCAAGTCCTGTGGTAGATTGACTCCCATTTTCCTGAGGAACCACCATACAGATCTCAAAAATAGCTGTACGAGTTTGCACTCCCACCAGCAGTGGAGGAGTGTTCCCCTTTCTCCACATCCTCTCCAGCATGAGTCGTCATTGGTGTTTCTAATTTTAGCCATTCTGGCAGGAGTAAGATTGTATCTCAGAGGTGTTTGATTTGATGGATAAGGTTTTCTTTGATGGATAAGGATGTTGATCACTTTCTTAAGGATCTTTTAGCCATGTTGGATTCCTCTATTGAGATTTCTCTATTCAGTTATGTAACCTAATTTTTAATATGTTTATTTTGTGTTTTGGTGAATAGTTTCTGGGGTTCTTTTTATATTTTGGAGATCAGCCTTCTGTCAAATGTGGGGTTCGTGAAGATTTGGTCTTGTCAGTTGTGTATTTTGCGTTCCAGAAGCGTCTCAAACTCAGGAGATCTCATGTATTACTTTTTGATCTATGTGTCTATGCTACTGGTGTTATGTACAGGAAGCAGTCTCTGTACCAATCTGTTCAAGGGTACCCCAACTTTCTCTTCTAAGAGGTTCATTGTATCTGGATTCATGTTGAGGTTTGATCCATTTGGACTTTGTGCATGGATATAGACATGGGTCTATCTACAGTCTTCTACACACCATCATCCAGTAGTGCCAGCACCATTTGTTAAAGATACTTTCCTTCTTGCATTGCATACTTTTACCTGTTTTGTCAAAAATAAGTTGTTTGTAGGTGTGTGTATTAATATCAGAATTTTTGATTCAATTCCATTTATCTACCTGTTTATTTTTGTGCCAATACCAATCTGTTTTCAGTACTATAGCTCTATAGTAGAACTTGAAGCCAGGGATGGTGATGCATATCACATTTCCTTTATTGTACAGGGTTGTTTTGTCTATCTTGGTTTTTTTGTTTTTCCATATAAAGTTGAGTATTATTTTTTAAAGGTCAGTGAAAAATAGTGCTGAGATTTTAATTAGGATTTCCTTAGTGTCTGTTGTTATATCACCCTTATTATTTCTGATTATATTGATTTGCATGTTCTCTCTTCTGTTTGGTTAGTTTAGATAAAGGTTTCCCTATATCATTGATTTTCCCAAAGAACTAACTCTTTGTTACATTTAATTCTTTGTATTGTTTTCCTAGTCTCTATATTATTGATTTCAGACCTCAAATTGATTATTTCCAGGTGTCTGCACTACTGGGGTGAGTTTGATTCTTTTTGTTATAGAGCTTTCAGTTGCACTGTTAATTCTTTATTATGTTTATTCTCCAGCTTATTCATGTGGGCACTGAGTGCAATAAACTTTCCTCATACCACTGCTTTCAATGTGTCCCACAAGTTTTGGTATACTGTTTCTTCATTCTCTATAAACTCTAGCAAGCTTTTCATTTCTTTCTTTATTCCTTGATCGAGGAATGGTGCAATTGCTCATTGTTCCGTTTCCATGAAATTATAGGATTTCTGAAATTCGTAGTTGAATTCCATCTTTCCATCTTTAAATCATGATGGTCAGATAAGATACATGGGGTGGAAATATATATATATATATATATATATATATATATATATATATATATTCGTTGAGATTTGCTATGTTGCCAAGTATGTGGTCGATTTTACAGAAGATTGTATGTGGAGCTGTGAAGGAGTTATATTTGTTTGTTTTTGGATGAAATATTCTATAGATGTCATTAAACCCAATTGGGACATAACTTTAGTTATTTTGTTTATTTCTTAAGTATTTTCCTGGTGGCCCTGTGTAGTGGTGAGAGTGGAGTGTTGAAGTCCTCCAGTATGAGTGTGTTAGGTTTTATGTGAACTTTAAATTTTAGTAACATTTATTTTACGAATGTATGTGCCTATGTGTTTGGGGAATACATGTTCAGAACTGAGACTTTATTCTGTTGGATTAATGCTGTGATGTATATGACATGACCTACTTCATTTCTTTCTCCTTCTTCCTGTCTTAGGGGGCTATAGGGGTAGGAAAATCTCTGTCTCTCCTCTGTTGCCCATCATTGGAAAACCAGCCCTGATCACCAAGGACAGGATGACTCCATTTTGTCAACACACAGGTTACCTGTGTATTGGCTAGAGTTTATCATAGCTGTCTCCCATATCAGCCATTTCAAGGTGATGAAAATGTACCTGTATGGGTTGCATTTTTATAGCATTTGATTTTTAATGAGGCACATCAGTTTGTTAACAGAAAAGGTCCTAGCGATAAAAGACTAAGTAGGCTAAGGATGGGAACTAGCAGGGGAAGGAGGTAAAGCAGGAATCCGTTCTAGGCATTCCAGATGGTTGATCAAACAGCCATCTGCAAAGTTTCTCGGGCTCTTCTTGATGTTCCTTGATTCTGTCTAGAACTATTCCGGATTTGTTAGCATAAAGCAGCATTTAGCTTTAAAGTCAAATAACTCACTTGTCAGCAGTGAGCAAGTCTAGCCCTCTTCTATTTTGTAGGTACACCACTGCTAGAGAGTCAACTTGGTCCTGGAGGTCCTGGACTGACACTTAGATGGTCTGTACACCATCAGTAGCTGTTGAGATAGCTTGGAGTATGATTTTATTGCTATTCCCATTGTTGTTCTTTTGATGCAACTTATGCCTAAGAAACAGAAACACGAGACTCAACGCCTACGTGGAGTTTATAGAGAGAGGGGAGAGAAAGAGGGGGTAGCTGGTGGCCAACCAAAAGCAGGAGAGAGAGAGAGGGAACAGAGAGAGAGGAATGAGAGAGCAAAGGAGAAGAGAGAGGCAGAGAAGGAGAGAGGCAGAGAGGCAGAGAGTGAGAGGGGTGTGGGCCACTTGCTTTTAAAAGGGAATTGCTCATGCATAACTGAGTCCTCTGGCTGCCAGGTAAAGCCAGGTAAAGCTGACATAGGGATGACACTGCCATGAGCCTCCCGCCCATCATTGGGGAGGGGGTCAGCTGGCTGCTAGTTCCTAACACCCATGCCTGCAGAACTGTGGCCAGGTCTTCTGAAATACCAAGTCCAACCAATATTGGAATGGATTAGACGGCTCTCTTGTGCCTCAGAGTGAAATAGTCTATGCTGCATATTGGGATGGGCACATCCAGGTATTATTTCTATATCTGGAAGGAGGGTAGTCAGGACACCCAATCCTGTCCAATTAGCTGGCAGCAAGGAATAAGCTAAATCACTGCACAAAGTAGGACTTGTCCAGAACCAGCACATAGAGCTGTGGAGACATTAATCACTGAAAAGCAAGAGGTAAAGGGGCTTGTCCTACATCTCTATCAAAGCTGTCATTCACTCTTAAAATGTTTGTAAAACCATGAGGAATTATCTTGATTTTAAAAGAGACTCTATGTGTGAAGTTATCCTTCCCCATGAATTCATAATTAGGCAACAAGGAATCATAAAGTACAGGTAATGCTTTGGACCAGGAGGTCCCCAAGGTCAACCATAGCTGGAAGTCTTTTGCTAGGCTGGGGTTGGTAATGTTTAAAGCATAATGGGTAGCAGACTGAATATCTGACGTTTGTGAGTTGCTGTTTATACCGCTGGGTTTGGGAAGTAATAATGTATGATAATCCGTATGAGGAATCAGAGAGTCAATCATGGTTTGCATTTTTTCTGGACTATGATTTCTCTGCCCTGATCTCTCAGCCCACCATCAGAAACACGGATGGGTGCTATCTTATCACAACAGGCTGGTTTTCCAGGTGGAGCAAAGTGTGAAGCCTGAGCATATTTGTTGGAGTAGAGATCTTAAGGATAGTTCCCTAGTCTCCTCCAAATTACCCTTTATAGTTTTAAAAGGGGAATGCTGTAAAGTATGATCGATTTTTATGAATGCACTCTTGAGAGGTGCCATAATACCTGGCATTTATTTTATCTACACAGTTGCACTCCATTGGACAAAGGCCTGGCTCTCCATTAATGATGGGAAGGGACTAAGGTTTGTTAACACGTATCCAGTCTTGAGTGACTCCCCTGTTAAGGGCAGACTGCATGGATAGATAAGCAGTTTTATCTCCTCAATCAACATATCCAGTGAAGGAACCAGTAGTAAGGTACTTTCCTCCCCTGCAATCACATGGGGCTCCATATAATGCTTTTATCAATTCACTGTCATCAATGAGCTGATCAAATCCTTGTTCTGAGAGAGGGAACAATAGGAGGGAGGCCCAAAATATAATGTATGTCTTCATGTCTGGAAAACAGAAAGGAATAAATATTCGAAAGCAGGATACTTCCAGTTGAAAGAATTCATGTTAACATCTATTTGTTTAACTAATCTCGCAGAGAGCCATCATCTGGCTGACTTCATTTCTTTGAAGTAAAAGCAAACTGATCCTTGGCCCCACATTGGGAATGGGTTGGGGCCATGGCAGGTGTTATTTGGGGGAGTCTCTCCACATGAACGTGGTGAATGTTTTGTGTGTATTAGAGAGACAGAATAGTATGACAGCAGATTTTCCAACTTTATAACGATTTTAAAATTAATAATGAAGAGTGCATGTGTTAGGATATTTCTTAGGATGCCTGTGGTGGGATACCAGGTTCTCCCCTTTTAATTTATTAACAGGGAAGTTAAGCATGAGTTTAGTTGCTGTGCAGCTGTGAGCTTTTCAGTGTTAAGAAGTATTGATCGATCCATGCTGCCTCATCAGACAACCATGTAATTGTGTTCTCTCTGCCTATTGCCTGTCATGTTTTCTGTCACACTGTGCACTTCTTGCAGTGATGGCAGAAGCTATGAACTAAATAATGTCTTCCTCATAATATTCATGTCAGTTATTTTATCGCAGGAACAAAAAGTCTAACATGTAGGATGGGGAGAATCTAATCCCAGCCAGGGTCTGAACCATCATATAGAACCCAGGAAATCAAAGCAAGGACTTGGAGGTCTGCCTACTGTGCTCCCTGCCATACAAAGACATGGTAAGGGTATTGATCTCGAACCCATAAAAGATTCCTTGGGTTGCACCCACCTCATTGATGGGGAATAGATGACAGGAACATCTAACTTTCTAAAGCACAGACCAGGATACAGAATTTTGATCTGTAGTGAGATAGTCCTTTTGTGGCACTGGCCATGCCCATTGGGGGTGGAGCCATGGGCAGAAGTGACCTGTGGAAGGAAGTCAGAGGAAGAGCCTGGAAAAGCTCTCTTGCTGGTGGGACTCGGACAGGAGAACATCCGGTGGAAATTGCTGGTGTTCATCTGTCTAGGCTGCAATTTATTTTTCCCTGAATAAACATTTGTTCAGCCTATTTATTTATCCTGATCCTTATTTAACCGCAATATTGATCATTTCATAATCACCTGTCAAGTGGGACATCCTGACAGGCTCTTAGATCAGGCTCCTGGGAATCCTGAACTGGATTGAACAGGCACATGTCACAGCAGTGGATCCAAGCTGTTCTTCAGCCATTCTGAGTCAGACTCCAGGAGGGGAACTCTTATCCAGTGTTAATATGTGGAGATGAGATGGCACATTCCAGATGGCATCTAGGGCTCATTCATTCCTGATGCCTAATTTAGCATTCAGAATGGACAGGGCCCTAAGAGTTCAACATTCTGTGTGCCACAAAATTTTGACAAAGATAGCACTCAGGAGCAAATGCCTCAGCCTTTATATGCACTCACAGAAAATATTTCTGTATTTGTACTCCATTGGGCAGAGATCCCAGGAGGGGACGAGTGTGGAAGGGAAGAAGACAAGAACAAAGAAAGAGATGAAGAGAGAAAAGCATTAAAAATGAGCTGAGGGTTGTGACGTTGAGCTATGGACTGGACACAGTGGGACTGACTCCGATAAGGCAGTTTGGTTGGGATGGTGAATGGAGTGGGACGAGATGTAAACACTACATTGTTTCTTCCTCCAGCAAGCAAACACCAACTCATGCTTTGATGCATCTTTGCAAAGCCTAAGACTGACTTCATATTTATCTCATTTGACATCCCTCCAGTCATCCTTAGCAGGAGTAACAATTCCTCACCTCTATCCCCCCCCCCCCCCGTGCTAACTTTCTAACCTTCCTGGTTTAGACATATGCATATTAATAAACAATAGACTTTTTTAATGCATCTGAAGCTTCACTATCAAGAAGAAGGAGGAGATGGTAGAAGAACCAATAACCACGAGTAAGGCTTCTAATTGCAAGCTTAGCAGCTAGAAGAACCATGATTAAGGCTACTAGCCAGGAGGTAGTGGCTCAGGCCTCTAATCCCAGCATTTGGGAGGCAGAGGCAGGAAGACCACTGTGATGAGTGCATGGCCAGCATGGTCTACAAGAGTAAGTTCCAAGAGAGTTTCTAAAGCCACAGAGAAACCCTGTCTCAAAAAACCAAAGGTGGTGCGAGGAGGGGGCTACTAAATGCAACCTTAGCGGTTATCTGAAGTAATGTGAGCATCACCCTAGTAATCTTATCCCACATAAGAGGGTCCAGACTACTAAGGGACTTTGCCTAAAAAATGCAGTATGTTGACAAAAACAGTATTTTATTATCTCCTGCCACCTCATAAAACACCCCTTACAACTCTACCCTAGACCTTTGGAAAACAGGTGTGGTTGCCTTGAATCTGCTGGAACCACCTCATAGGTACAGCACAATTCAATGAGTAAGGCAGTGACTACTGTAAGAGTGATGTCAGATGTCTAAAATAGAGTAAGTCAGGCAAGAAAACTGGCATAGGCTATGACCCAGGAACTACCAAGATCTGTTGCATTTGGAAGCTATAGGCTATAAGTGGTCTGGGAAGATATCAGGAAAAATGGGAAAGAGTGGAGGGGTAGACCAGAGAAACCAGGAAGAGTACCATAAGACCAGTGAGGAGGTAGCCATGGCCTGTGAGGAAAATCTCTAGTCTAGACCAGGGTTATCTTTGTAGGTTGCCTTAGTTAGGGTTTGTTTTATGTGGTAAAACACCATGGACAATTGTTACTAGGGAAGGAAAGGGTAAATTTGGCTTATATTTCCACTTTGCTATTCATCACTGAAGGAAGTCAGGACAGGAATCAAACAGGGCAATTGCCTGCAGGCAGGAGCTGATGCAGACTCTTTAGACCTGTGCTGCTAACTGACCTCTTTTCTTAACAGAATCCTACTCCACTAGCCCAGGTATGGCCCCACCCACAAAGGTCTGGGCCATCCCAAATTGATCCTGAGAAAATGCCTTGGAGCCAGATTTCAAGGAGGCATTTTTTCAGCCAGGTCCCCTTCCTCTCCAATGACTATCTTGTGTCAAGTTGACACACAAAACCAGCCTTTCCAGAAGCACACAAACATGGTTTTCTGTTTTGTTTGCAATAATGGGAACTAAACCTCACCCTTGAACAAGCAAGGAGTACTCTGTACCGATGACCTATATTACCACACTTTTTAAAAGTTTTCCTTGTTAGCTTGGATGATTGGCTTTGATTATTATTTTTGTTCCTTACAATGTAATTTCAACCTTGATAGCTCAGCTGGTTGGGAAATGCCAGTTCTCTCTGCCTCATCCTCACAAATGCTAGCATTATAGACATAATATAGGCATGTTCCACCATGGCCTCTCAGAGAATTATTGGGCGTGAAAACACCACACATGAGCAAGGTTTAAGAAGCAGCCTCTGACACTTCAAACCTCTATGTACTCACAGCCAGGTCGACGAAAGAAGGATGGGCTAACAAGGACACACATGCATTGGAGGCTGGTTAGATGGAGAAGCTGGGTCCTGCTGCTAGCAGGACTAAACAGGTGGGGACCAGCCTGCAAGCACAGGCTCAGAGAAATGGGAAGTGGGAAGGAAGGCGGGAGAAGCCTGTTAGCTCCCAAATATCAGCGGCAAGGTTGGCACAGTTGAGTACCAGAAAAGTGGTTGCTTGCCTTCTTGGTTTTTTTGACCTTACATAAACCACCATCATCCTCCTGGTACCTCAGGGTCATTTTTAAAATAAAAATTATGAGTGAAATATATGAGGCATAAAGTTGTTATGTGTGGCTTCACCCAAAGTTGCAGATCTCTAGCACTGTCTTCCAAACCAGGTACCAGGCACTTCCCAAGGCTGTTCCTACCACAGCAAACTCCAGCTAGCCCTAAAAAGTGTACACTGTCAGCCCATTGGCTAGCTGAGGACACAGTCTGACCTACCAAGAACTAATGCTTCTGTAGGTGGGTCACAAGGCTGGACCTCCCTCCTCCAAATTATTTGTGTCTTCTGAATTTAAACTCACCCTGAGCTTAAACCCACATGAACAAGAAAGAACCACGAATATTTTCTGCCAGGCAGGAACCCCTGCCAGTTCCACACTTCTTCCTTTGTTTCCTACAGGATTGAGAGACTGCAATAACCATCCAAAGCACTTTTATGTGAGTCCCACATTTTTCTCTGAAAACTTGGTTGTGGTGCTGTGATTTAATTTCTGTTGGTCTTAAGAGTTTTGAATATTTGCAATTATATTGTTAAAATAAACACCTTTATACCTTTATTTAGTTTAAAGACTGAAGCACACACCACCAAACCCAAGCCCTTCATCTCCCACACATCAGAGTCTCCCTCTGAGGTCCTGGCTGGCTTGAAACTATGTATGTAGCCCAGGCTATGATCCTGCCTCAGCCTCCTCAGTGCTGGGATTACAGGTCTCAACCACCATTCCTAGATATTCTTTTCTCCAACTGTGTCCTCATGTCCACTTTAAGAGTTTTCCCTCCTGCTAGGAGGTGTTAGCACACACCTTCATCCCAGCACTCCAGAGGCAGAGGCAGGAAATCTTTGAGTCTAAGCACAGCCTGGTCTACAGGGTGAGCTCTATGACAGCCAGGATTACACTGAGAAACCCTGTCTTGAAAAACCAAAGAAATGATTTTCCTCTGGTAGTGGCTGTCCTGTGCATATCAGATGCCCTATATGTAAAGTGAATAGACACAAGAGTAAGAGAATGTTAAGTTTCATTCTCCACTCAAAAACTTCAAGGGAAAGAGCCACCATGCACAGTATGCCCATTTAAACTCAGAACCAAAGCACCTCGTGAATGGAGCAAATATAGATAAAACTTCAGGCAGAATTATCCTTGTTTGTATCAGAATATCATTCATTGACTAGCTCTCCTGTAATCCCAAATGGAAACTTAATTCAAATTTCATAAAACAGTTTCATAAACTATTATAATACTACGGGCATGCATAATGGGAACCAAACCAATGTCTGTCTGTTCTTCCGTTGCAGTCACAACAGTAGCTGAGCCAGAAAGAAAACTGTCATGCTGAGCAGTGGAGCGGTCACGGGGTCTGCCCTGGATGCTGTGGGAACATAAAGACCAGAAATGTTTCTAACTGGCCTGTCAGACAAGACACAACTTTGTAAGTGTAGAGCAGGCTGCCTTTCCAGCCTTCTCGGCTGACAACTTGTCAACCGTGTATAAAATCCCTGAGAGGCAGCTTCAAAGCTGAGAAATGGGTGAGATTCTGAAAAAAAGATCATACATACACCCCCGTTTGGTCAGGGGGAGCTATGCCATTTAGAACTTCTGTACCATGCACTAGGTAATATTCAGGGAAAATAGAAATGCAATGAGATTTGGTATCTGGCCCTTAACCAAGTAGAACTGTCTGGAATGGAAATGGCAGAATAGGGAATTCAGGAGAGTTATAATACCTTCCCAGGACTCTTCCTCGGTGCAGGCACTCGGAAAAACGTACCTGTTTCTTCCTTTTTCCATCTTGTTTTCTTTCTGGTGCTGCCCACTGCCTTGGCATGGGTGGTAGTCTGAAGCCCATATAGAGTGGCACTCTTAGGACATGTGACTTTGTTGGAGTGGGTATGACTTGTTAGAGGAATTATCTCACTATGGGTTGCACTCTGCTGCTTCCTATGCTCAAGATACTGCCCAGTACATTTCAGTCAATTTCTTTTTTTCCTGCAAGCCAAGATGTACCCAAGTACCATGTCTCCTTTCATGCCACTATGCTTCCTACAATGCTCCTTATCATTGTAATATTGGACTGAGCCTCTGAAAGTGTAAGTTACCACCTTGTTAAGAATTGATGTGGTCATGGTTTCTCTTCACAGTAATAGAAACCCTAACTAAGACAGTATGCTTTCCTGGATACATTGGGCTTTCTCACTCTGTTTCTTAGAATCCCCCTCCCTTCCCTCCACTCCCCATGCAGCTGTTTATTTCCCAAGTCACTGCTTACAAACAATATGGCTCTCTTTCTTCCTCCTCTATTTCCCTTCACCAGGCAGTTGCCAAGATTTACAGCTTGCCTGCCCTGTTGTTTTCATTTCAAACTACATTAAAATTGTCCACAAGATCGCTTCTGAGTCTATTTCTGAATTATTTTACTAACAAGACTAAAGACTGCAATGTGTAAGTCACAGTGTCTTAGTTATGATTTCTATTGCTGTGACCAAACTCAATCTGGGAAAGAAAGGGTCAATTTCTGTGGTCACACTACTGAGGAAAGTCAGGGCATAGAGTCTAGCAACAACATGGAGACAGAACCTGAAGAAGCTGTGGAGGGGTACAGCTTACTGGTTCACTCATCATGGCTTTCTTAGCCTGCTTTTTTATAAAGCCCAGGACCACCATCCTAGGGATGACCACAATCATTGTGGGCTGGGCCTGCCCCCATGAATACTTAACCAAGAAAATGCCCAACAGACATTCCTACACACCAGATGGAGGTATTTTCTCAAGTCAAGTTCCTCTTCCCAAATAACTACATTGTGTTGACAATCTAACCAACTAGGATACTCAACTTCCCCAGTAACAAAAATCAATACCTTCACCCATTTTTCTACTTTTTGGTAATTAAAATGTATATGTGAGTTTTCTCGTTAGGTTTTCTTTTTGTTCTGCCAGTACACACACACACACACACACACACACACACACACACACACACACACACCATATGCATGCTTAGTGAATGATTAGGCCAAAAGCAGGCATTAGAGCCCCTGGAACTGGATTACAGGTGGTTGTTAACGACCATGTGGGTGGGGTGGGAATCTAACCTAGGTGCTCTGGAACAGTGACCAAACCTCTTTACCACTCGCCATCTCTCTTGCCCCATGCAATTTTACTTCCATGGATGCTTTCTTTGGAAAGAAGTTTTGGTTACTTTGATTCATTACTTTGGTTTTCTTTATACAAGTCAAGTAGTGTAGCCTCAAGCTCATGTCCTCTTGTCTGTGTCCTTATTATTCTGATCCCAAGTATGAGCCCTGCTATGGAAGATTTGGCAAGCTATTTTGCCCTTTATATCATGTGAAAATATCTCTACCAACTCTGTGTTTCCTTTTGTTGGTTTTCCTTGATTACTTTTGGTGTGGAAGATTGGGAGTGGAACATTGTTTGGAAGGTATGTATTGTTTGAGGAGGTTTTTTTGTATGTATGCCTTTGACTTTGCTGATTTGTTTATCTTACTTATTCATAGTTCTGATTGTTATGGTTTATGGGAAGGAGACTCCAGTTATAGAAATTCTGCCTAGTAGCTTTGGAAAAGAAGGACATGCTTACCAACACTCAGTGGATAGAAGCAGGTAGATCTCAGTGAGTTCAAGGCCAGCCTGGTATACAGAGCAAGTTCCAGAACAGAGAAACTCTGTCTCAAAAAAGAAAAAGAGAATGAAGTAAGTTCTGACCCCTGTTGACTCAAGGTTGTTAAGGAATATCCCTAGGATAGAACAAGAGGAACTTTAGGTTTACAACATGTGAGGAGAGACTTTCAAACAAGGAAAAACTGTGTTCATTTATTGTGGTATTGCCCCTCTCTTATCCATCACACTTCAGGACTCCTGAACTATAGACTTGATTGTGAATGGAACTCTGTTTCTCTGCACAGTGTGACACACAGAACAATCTCCTTTCTCTACTCTTCACAATTACTTGTCTCTCTAAACAGCCCACTGAGGAAAGATGGCTAAGCTTAGCTTGTAAAGATTGTGATGAATTGAGATCTGCAGACTGGATGACTTAGGAGGACTCTGTGACTACAAAGGGATGCATCCCAGTAGGCCAAAAACCAAATGATCTTGCTCTGACCATGACCAAAAGCAAGAAGAAGAATGAAACTTATTTTTGCTTACAGTTCCAGAGAGAGCGAACCATAATGGCAGAGGCTGAATGGCAGCCAGTGGCTGGAGCATGAGGCTGAGAGACCACACTATACCCTCACATAGCAAGCAGACACTAAACTGGAATGGGTCAAGTTTGTAAATTATCAAACCCACCCCATGATATAATTTCTCTCTATAGCCTTGTCCCTATTAGTTTCATGACCTCTCCAAAACTGCTGCCAACTGGGAACAAGTATTCTAAGGAATGAGTCTATGGAAGAGGTCAATGTCATTTAAGCATTATGTAAGTCAAAGCACTTGCCACCAAATCTGAAGACCTGAGAATGATCCTTGGAACCTGTGCTGGAGGGGAAAATTGACTCCTGCAAGTTATCGGCTAACCTCCACATGCTCATACACATGCACATGTACAAACATACATATAATAAATATGTAAAAAAGAAAATGGTAGACAAAGCAATTTTGTAAAGCAGAGAGAAGAGATTTATTCAACATGGCTACACTAGGAAGAACAGATGAAGGGGTCCAGTAATGTAGCATCCATCTTTAGCATATGAATGTGAGCCTTAGATTAAACACAGAAAGAACTGAGGGGGAGGATGAGAGATGCACATGATTAATTGGTCCAGGGAGGATGCAGTCTGGTGGATCCTTGCCTCAGCTCTGTATTTATTTAAGGTTGAAATGCGGAGGGATCACATTGAACAGAATCCTCCATCTTTAATCATACATAAACTATGTGCCAAAGATGATGAGAATCTCAATTAGTAACAATGTCCTTAAGGGATTTCAGCTCCCTCTCTCTGAATCCTACATGTCACAGGAAAATGATGCTTGCAACTTAAATTCCTGAGTATGTGGTCACATATAATGCACATTAGTGAACACATATATCATGTGTAGTGCACAGACACTCTGCAGATATGAATGCCCCCCCCCCCTGAGAATAACAAGATAGCAGGAAAGAAAATTCTTTCAAAAATTAGGAAAAAATAATATCAAAAATAAGTAATGAATGGATAAGACAAAGCCAGAGTGCCAAGACAATCCCTTTGTGTTCATCAGGGCAGCCCTGTCCTGCACTCAATAAAATCTACATGTGCATCCTGTCCTCTGGGGTGGCTTGCCAACTGTCTTTCCACTCTCTTGAGCAGCCACAAATTCCTGAATATTATAACAAGTATGTGTTTTTGCTGCCCATCACCTTGTCTTGTCCCGCCGCCATGCCTGCCCCAATTAACGCACACTGAGACTCTCTATTTGATATAATCTGTTGGCCCATTACAAGTTTCTTATCGACTAGCTCTATCTTAAGTATTAACCCATTTCTGCTGATCTGTGTATTTCTCTTATCGGGGAGCCGGCCAGAATACTGCTTTCTCCAGACTCTCCATCTTGGCTCTTCTCTCTACTTCCTATTTCCTTCTTGTCTCCTAGCCCCTCCTATCTTCCTTTCCTATTGGCCAACAGTGCTTTATTCATTGACCAGTATGAGAAACATATATACAGGATGACATCTCCCATCATATATTATCTATAACCATATCTATTCTCCTTTCCCTCTCCTTTTTCCCTATGTCTCATTCAAGCCATCTGGTTCTGTTGAGGCATTAAATCAAAATCTCCTTCTCACAAGAGCTGTGATGCTCAGAAATAGTGGGTCATCCTGATATGAACAGGCAGGGAAGTTATCCCTGACTCAGGAAGAAGGCACCAACCACTCTGTCATTTTTGATTCTACATTGTCCTCTAGTGGTCTACTGAAGTATCATCCTTAAGACCCTTGAAGCTTTGATGGTTAGTATTACTCAGAGGTGGCAACTTCTATGTGCAACATCTTCAGGGAAAGATCTCAGAGCTGACAGAAGATAATTATTGCTAGACCTGGTGAAGCAGACCTGTTATGCCACCTACATGATAGACAGAGGCAGGGAGATTTCAACTTCAAGGCTAGACTGGACACTCTACCCTGGCCTCCAAATAAAAGGCAAAAAGGGGAGAAGGAAGTGAGCTTGTGACAGAACACATTCCTAGTACATTGAAGTTTGCTACAGTTAATCTCACAGACCACTGATTATCTGGCAACTAAGCAGGACGTTTGCTGTGATACTGGGGTGGTTTTATGCACAGCAATTATCATGTGCTTCCTTTATATGTGTGGCCCCCAGTGAAAAGAAAGACCATGGTTTTAGCCCATTTTGAGGATCGTGTGTTCACCCACTGAGCCATTTTTTCCTCTAAGTAGTTTGAGGTGTCTGTCATAGAAACTTATGGGACTTTATTCCAGGTCAGAAAGCTAGGTCATCCACAGTTCTATCCTCTCCTGATCTAACCTGAAAATTCCTACATTTTATGATTCTGTCTCTCCTGGTCTAGACTTCAGTTTCCTGCATCTGATGATTCTGTTCTCCCTTTGTCCAATCTGCGGTTTTCCTGTGTCTCATAGCTTGTCCCATCCTGGTCTAATCTGCAGTATCCTGCCTCTCATGGTACTGTCTTCTCCTAGTCTAGCATGAAGTTTCCTGCATCTGTACATTTTCATCTATATTGCTTTTGGATATGTTCTATAATCCTTGTTATATAGTAGGTTGCATGTTCCACATTAAAGGACAGGGAGTGTAGGAGAATCTAAAATTATCCCTGCCTCTCAGAAAGCATGTGCCTTATAAACTGTTGCAAGCAGCTGTGCTGAGGCCTCTTTTCCAAACAGAGGTAGACTAAAGAAGCTCCTGGTCTTCTGAACCTGAAGGGGGGGGGCTATCTGTCTTCATTCCAGCTAGGTGTCAGGACACAAGCAACATAGGAAAAGTTTAGTTTGTGCTTCTACTCCTTTCTCTCTCATTTGCCAATATCATGAACCACCAAGAAAGGATGCACAGGGAAATGTGAGGCCTGCAGCCAGCATCTACTTCTCTGAAACTGAACTTCTCAGAAATGGGGATACAAGAATGAAATGAGTGCATGCCCTTGCAGCCTATATGAGACCCCTTGGAAACTACTCTGGTGTCTCAGGAATGACTACCAAAGCCAAAAAGATTCAAATTTATGTGAGCCTATCATAGAAAACAAAACCAATTTCACTCAATAGGGTCAACCCAAAGAAAGACACCAGGTAATTTAAAATATTGACTTAAAAAAAAAACCTGGTATTGTGGTAGAGGCAGGTGGATCGCTTTGAGTTCAAACTATTCCAGTCTACACATACTGAGTTCCAGGACAATCTGAACTATATAATGAGACACAGTCTAGGAAAAAAAAACCCCCGAGAGACTGTAATAACCATCCAATGCACTAATTTCCAACAGCATAGTGAATGTAGCAGATACCTATCATCCTCCCCCCGAAGCCGCCCCTTCCCAGAAATTTTTTTTAAAACGCCCCCCCCCCCCGGGGTTTTTTTTGAAAAAAAAAAAGCATAAATAATGGAAGCAGAGAGGCTCAGGGCTCCTGGAGTAGGACAGATGAATCTGAGTCTGGAATCTTGGGGCAGCTCAGTACTATGCTAGAACTTTCCTTTCTGATGCAGTCTCAGCTGCTGCTTAAAATACATGTGGCCATGTTCAGAGGCATCCGTGTGGGGCACACAAAGGAAGTGCTTATCCCTCAAATCCCACTATTTCCTCACACGTGCCTCTGTGCCTTCTCTGCCCTACTCATCCAGGGTTCCATTTGTGCTTTGACTCATATGAAGCTGATGAACTGTTCAGTGTTACCAGAGTCCTGAATCAACCAGAGTGACTAGTCTCTGTTCTTCAGCTTGTTTCCAGACATGAGCCTGGAATGTCTTCCTGCCATGGTCTACATCATCACCTGTCCATGCTGCTGTCACAAAATCAACACACATCAGGAATCTGCAGTCACAAAACAACATCACATCAGGTAACTTATAAAAGCCTTGAGAGGATTGGGTTCTGACATGCCAAAGTCAGAGTTTCAAAAGCTTTAATAATAAGTAGGGCATGATTCTACAAGATAGCTGTCTGGCTGAGACATGGCCAAGAGTCAATTCATCTCTGGTGGTTCTTTCAAATGAGTCTATATTCTTTTATTACCACAGCCTTCACAAATCATTCAGCTCTAAAAGGCTGTGGTGAATGTAGGGCATCCTTATAATCCCAAAGCTTGATAGACTGAGACAGGAAGAACATGCATTCAAGGCCAGCCTAGGCTAAATAGTGAGATGCTTTCTCTGAAAACCAAAGGTTGGAAATGTGCCAAGACTCTGGGTTCCACCCCCAGCACAGAGGAAGATAAAGAGAGGAAGACTACTAGGGACAGGATGGAAAGAGGGTCAAGCCCAAGTAGATACTCATTATATTTTCTCTGTCTTGTTTCATGTTTTTTAATGGATGGCTCCTTACTCCAAGACTTGAATTTTGAGAAGAGTCATGCTTTGCCATTTTATGTATGTCCCCTAGCTCCCCAAGATAATTGCAGCTACACACTGTGGAGGGGGCTAATCCAGCCAAGAGGTCGCTTTAAACAAATCCCAGATAGCAGGGATTTAGATGTTTCATGACCTGCCATGAAATGTCCGAGACTTTGAACACTGAGAATTCTAACAGAGTCTTAGAGCTTAGAAACAAAGGAAAGTTCTGCTGGTGTTTAGTGGAAGTTCACAATGCTGGTATGATCACACACTTTTAGGTCACCTCACAGGCCACCATTTGGTCAATCTGTCCTTCAAAGAAGTTTCACTGATCATCCCACCAGGATCTGTCTGTCTAAGCAGTTCTTGATGTGAGAGTGTCATGGGCTAATGCCTCCAAACTAGGTATCCTGACTTCACCATGTCTTGTCATTAAGATAACAGCAATGAGAGTTGGAGTGATGACTCCATGGTTAAGAGCCCTTGCTGTTCTTTCAGAAGACTCAAGTCCAGTTTTCAGCATTCAGCTACTGAGTGTGTTACAACTACATGTGATTCCGTTTCCAGGGCATTGAACACCATTTTCTGACTTTTATGTATTTTTTCATGTATATACAAAACAATTTCTTGAAGGTATACATGGAAAGCTTCAGAAATAAAAAAAAAAACATTTTAAGTAAAAGATACCAGGGGCAACATCCTTTTTTTTTTTTTTTTTTTTTTTTAAAGAAATGAGATAGACTATGTAATAAAATACCAAATTCCTGCCAGGCAGTGGTGGTACCCACCTTTAATCCCAGCAGAGAGGTGGCAGATGTAAGAAATACTGTATCTTCAGGGAAAGACCAGGCTTTTGTAAGGACACTAGAGTGTGGCCCAAGGAGAGGCATCCTCCCAAAAGTTGCCATCATAGCTGTCTTATAGCTGCACCAGGTCTTGTGGAAGCAAAGATGTGGCCCCACTTACACACAAGGTCAACAGGAACTGTGGGTGCCAAGAACTCAGAGTTGCTACAATGGTGATTGCTTGCTTTTCAAACAGCTGCAGTCACAGATGAGCGGCAGTGGGCCATCCCAGGCGTAGAGAGCCAAGGCAGGACTACACCTAAATGGCTCCTGCTTTAGGAGCTTCTGCGGAAAGACCCGTAGAGCGTGGACCTTCATGCTCCCACTCAGGAAAGGCGCCCCCCCAATCACTCACGAGAAGCGGTCTTGATGTAAAAGCATGAGGTCTTTATATTCCAAGTTCACTGGGGTCCATTGTCATGTGTCACACAGGGGCAGAGGACTATGGACCACTAGCAAGGAAGTAAGATAGCTTTTATAGAATTACACCAAAGCCCGAGCGTCTTAGACCAATCATCTCATAGCATCTAGACACTGCTCAGAGCAGAACAATCAACTAAAACCATACAAGCCCATGTTTTATAGACCAATGAGTTTCCTAACGCCCCAGAGGTTTGCATTCACACAGGATCCTGGGTGGGATGACAAAGCTCATGTACTCACAGTTCCTGTGAGTACAGCAAACAATGTGACCTTTCGCCTATTTACTAGCTGAGGGCAAGGTCTGGAATTTAAGGTTTAAACTTCTAGCTTCCTGGGGTCATTGGGGAGTTAGGCTGTATTTTTCCATTCTTACGCCATGGCTTACATCCAGCCAAATGTATGAAAAAAAAAATGTAGCCTGTTAGAAAGTGTTTTAAGGACTCAAAAAAAAAAAAAAAAAAAAAAACAGTGAAAAAAGGTGACATATATTGGGGTGTGTTCAGATTTTGGATGTTCATATTTCAAAGTTTAGCTTCAACAGCTGTATTACAAGAGATTTTAATTAAATATGTTCCATTTCAACAAACTAGTCTTGGTCTAAAAAAAAGAGAGCTGAAAAATGTATGTATGTTCTGTATGTATAATGTGGACACACATGAGTGTCTGAAATGTGATTGTGAATGTGTGAATTCCAACAATAGGTGCTACTTAAATTGCTTGGGATATAGAAAGAAAAAGAAAAGAGAGAGAGAGAGAGAGAGAGAGAGAGAGAGAGAGAGAGAGAGAGAGAGAGGAGGTCACTGTCTTAATTGAAAGGGTTGGAGCTCTGAGTCTCCCATGACCGTCTTGCAGAGTGAAACAGCAGGAAATGTTTAAAGCCAGAATGGCCTGAAAGCCAGAGAATTCTGTATGTATGGTTCAAAAGAGTTTAGCAGAGGGGAGAATAACGAAATCTAAATTTTGGTGGTTAAAAAATGAATTGAAAGTATGGCGGTTAATATAAGATTTGAGAGAAGCTATTGAAAGGAGGCCTCAGGTAATTGCATCCCTGTTAGGCCCCACCTAAAAAGGTGTCAGTGAGGATGCAAATGAGACCATGTCAGCTATTGAGAAAAAGCTTCAGGGAACTACAGCCCTTTTAAGCCCCCACCTAAAAAGGTGTCAGTGAAAATTCAAATGATCTTATGATCATTGAATGATATTCAGATGTTATTAGGAAATGTTCCAATGATTATGTCCTGTTTTAAAAAGAACCTACTGGTGATTTGGAACCTTTAAGCAACATCCTGAAAGGAGATAGTGATCCCAATTCACCTAGACAACTAACTGAAGAGAGTAGACAAGTTCTCTTACAGTTGGAGAATGCAATCCAGCATCAGTAGATTTGCTATATTGACTATGCAAAACCATGGGAGGGTTATGTGCTTCTCACACAGCATAGTAGGACTTCGGTCTTATGGCAAGGAAGATCATTGTTATGGTTGCATTTACCTATTTCCCCAGCCAAAGTGCTAAATCCTTGTTTTGAAGCATTAGCTCATGTGGTACAAAATGCCATATGGAGTCTAGGAGATATTTTGGCAGGGAACCAAATGTAATACATGTTCTCTATAACAAACAAAAAGTTGATTGATTATTTCAAAACAGTGATTCATGTACAATTGCTTTTACTCAGTTTTTGGAAAAAATTGATAATTAGTTTCCAGCTTATAGGCAACTTGTGATCATGCCTCCTTCTGTATATCCTAAAAATTGTAAGGAGTAATCCTGTTAAAAATGCTATATAAGTTTTTCTAATGGAAAAGAAGCTTATGTTACTGATGGAAAAAATATGTAGTACAGTCAGATCCAGCTTCAGCTCAGAGAGCTGAATAGCGAGCTGTTGTGGTGGTTTTTCGGCTTCTGGTGAATGATTCCTTTAACTCATATTCTGATAGTCATTATGTTTTCAGAGCTCTTCATGTTATAGAGACAGTTGCATACATTGGAACTAATAATAATTATGTTAAATTACTGTTTTAGCAAATTCAAAGAGTCATTCATCAAAGGAAGGTACTGTGCTTTGACCCCAGGTAGTACACAGTCCTCTGGTCCCTGTGTAGCTAACTTCTTTCTTAACCAAACAATATGCTACAGGATTAAGAGAAGAGCAATCAGGGCTCTGCCATACATAGGAATAAGTCTGTGACTGGATGCCTGGCCAGAGATAGAGCAGTTGACACACATCAATGCAGACACATCCTCTTCACATGCCAACTCTTTCAACTAAAATGAGGGCCATGTGGAAACATGTTCATGAACTATCATGATTTCCCTTATTTGTGGTTCTCCTGTCTTTGAATAGCAAGGAAAATATTTGTGTGAGCTGCCATAAATCTGACTGAAAGATGTCTTTTCAAGCTCTGTAAAGTCAGCAGAGGTGAGAAGCATGAAGAGGAAGACAGGCGTATACCCTCTCAGCATATGTTTGATGAGTCTGTGAAGGGCTCTCACCCACTGAAGAAGAAGAGTGAGCAGAAAACTGGCATCCCCTGAACCTTCAGCTGTTTATGACACTCCGTGCTTTAATAGTTCAGAGATTGTTACACTTTAGCCTCTGACATAATTGCCATTGATATTTTATAGGCTGATACATAGGGGATGGAATATAATTATTTATAAAATTTATTTATGAACTTACTTTTAGTTTCTTGAGGTGGGTCTCTCTCCATAGCTCTGAATGTTCTAGAACTATCTAAATACACCAGGATAGCCTTGAACTCACAAAGATCTTCCTATCTGCCTATTCCTCAGCCTCTGCCTATGTCATTGCCTCAAGAGTCTGTGACCAAAGGGATGCTCCAACAACCAGGTGGAATCAAGTTTCTTTCTGTACAAATAAGATCCAATATTCTGAAAATCTGCTTTGTTACAGTTTAAGGAAGTCAAGCTCTGACATCATAGGAGGTGTGCTTAAGGTATCCAGGGAAGTTTCCTCTTAGGTGGTAATGTTACCATTGCATTTCTACTTAAAGGAAATACAGCATCAGAATTTTACTGAGCGTTTGCATTCAAATTGCCACTAGATGTTTTATGTTATATCTCTTTAAACAATATGAAATCCCCCAACTACAGCCCATTATCACAAGGACTATTTGCAGTCCAGTGTCACACATCTAGAAAATGTTAATAAGCCCACCATGAAAAGATCCCACCACCTGCATCCAATAAGCCTCACAGGGACAAGTTTGAGTACAAGAGAAAGATGGAAAGCAATAGCTTGAAGAGGTCTCTGGTTTATCTCACTGTGTGTGCTGCTTTTGCTACAGATTTGGGCACTGCCCTGAGACAACTGTGTTTTACTTAACCCCTTGGGAGTGATATAAAGGTGTTTTGATGAATATTTTCTAACTTGGATATTATTATTTTAATCTTTATGTTTTCAAACTAAGTAACTTGTAGAATTATTGCTTATTAAACAATGCTCAGGAAATACATTTCTTATTAAAGCAATTAACAATATGTTATATTTGTATTTTATTCCCCTAGGACCATGTGGGTCTCTGAATTTTATTTATTTATTTATTTATTTATTTATTTATTTATTTTATATAACTAAGTCCATTTAAATGAAAACATACATTTATAGACAATATTTGGGAATTTGGGAGTCGTTCTTTCCAAACTACTTCCTGCTGGTAAGGGGCGATGTCATGGGAGATTGGAAGAAGATTCAGAAATCCTGGCTGTAGTCTGTAAGGCTGCTTATTCCAGCTGTTTTGAATGTAGGATCACCTGGTACTCTGTTTCAGGTGGTCTGGCTTGGTCAAACCACATTAGTCTAGTAGGAATCCACATCTTTTCATTTTCTGTGGTAACAAAAATAGAAATCCTTTTCCCCAGTAACTTGTCCTTGAACTTAAATTTTGGAGTCAAAGCATTTTTTTAATTTAATTTATTATTTTACATGTGGATCCCAGTTTCCTCTCCCTCCCTCCCTCCCTCCCTCCCTTTCTCCCTCCCTCCTTCCCCCACTTTTACCCTCTCTGTCCTCTCACATGCACTCTAACCCCCCTCCCCTCCCATCTCCCAACACCAATTCCATATGTAGGGGAATGCCATCCAGTTGGGGACATAACTGCCTTAATCTAGAGACAGGAGGGTCTCTGAATCTTATGCCACTCGTTAGGACATGCTTCTTTCAAATGTATGATCATCTTCAACTTTGTTGTAATAACTATACATTATTTTGTCATTTTTGGTTGTTACCTCTTGAAAGTATGTTCATTGAAAAAGATCAACAGAAAGGCATTAAGTGAGAAATTATATGGAGTAGAGGGTAAGAAAAATAAAATCAGTATAGGTAGATAGAGAAAATAAGTTCTTTTCAATATAGGAAAACAATAAGCAAATATTTAATTTTTTTAAAACACACAAAAATGATGGGAACTGTAAACAGCAAATTGGGAGTATGCAGTGAGGGGAGAGGGAGTTAGGAGAAACAGAAGGGCAGAAGTGGATGGGAGAGGTGGGCTTGAGGGAACAAGAAGATTGAGTCATGTATGGAATGGAGGAGAGCAAGAAAAGAAATATAATAGACTGAGCCAGTATACGTTTAAAGAGAAATCTGGCACTAGGAAAATGTTCAGAGATCTACAAGGATCACCCCAAATAACAATCTAAGAAATAGTTGAGAGGCTACCTTCAATGCCCTTCCCCAATAATGAGATTGATGACTACCTTATATGCCATCTTAGAGCCTTCATCCAGTAACAGATAGAAGCAGAAGCAGATGCCCACAGCTAAACACTGAGATGAACTACTGGAATCCAGCTCGAGAGAAGAAGTAGTGGTGAGCAAAGGGGTCAAGACCAGGCTGAATTTTGAAACCTGCAGAAACTGTTGACCTGAACAAGGGTGTGTTTATGGGCCTCAGTCTGATAGCTGGGAAACCAGCATAGGACCAGCCTGGAACCCGTGAATGTGGGTTATCAGGAGGACTTGGAAGGCTGTGGGGTTTCTGGTAGTGGATCAATATTTATCCCTACAACATGAAGGACTTTTTAAATACAGGGAAACTCTCTCAGCCTAGACATGTATGGGAGGGACTAGACCCTGCTCCAAATGATATGACAGACTTTGAAGATCCCCTATGGAAGGCCTCATCATACATGGGGAGCAGAATGGGAATGGGATGGAGGTTGGGTGAGCAGAGGAGGATGGGAGCATGATAGAACTGTGATTGACATGTAAAACCTCAAACTAAACACAAATTATAAAAATTCAGAACACAGTTCTATTGATTGATCCATGCATCCACCCACCTACCCATCCATTCATCCTTCCATCCAATCATTTATGCAACTGTCCATCTATCCATCCATTCACCTATTCATCCATATACCCATGCATCCATCCATTCATTCATCCACCCACCCAACTTATGTGTATGCCTACTTACCCTCTGGTTTAAGTATTGTGATTATATAGCTCATTTAGAAACATAATGTATAATTTAGTACAGATTATAGAGAGCTATTTATAATAGGTAAAACGTATAGTGTCAGTTAGGTTTTCTAGATATATACATATATATTTGAATAAGATAGGTATTAATGAAACCTTTCAAAGACCTACAGAACATGGCATTTTAAATGGTTTAGAGGTTTTCTTAACTGTGAGGCACAACTGCTCCTGGCAACACCACTAGTTAGAAAGGAAGATGGACATCAAAGAAACTCATTATGGAGATTGATTTCAATATGGAAAGACTAGCCATTTGGGCAAGATACTACTCTTCTCTAGACTGTTTGACTTTATGCTGTATAAAGCAGGACCCACATAGAAGTGTCTGCTGATATAAGATTGACATTGCTACAGGGTTCCTATCTCATGGAAGAGTCTCCCAGATATGCTGCAGGACACAGAAAAAATGTGACAGAAAAACTACCAACACAGGTGGGACATTTTGAAATTTCTTGCTTTGCTGAGAAGTCTGCCAGGCACACTATAGCCTATGGGCTGAATAGGGAACATTACAGAAGAACTTCAGGTGCCTGACCAAGTAGTGAGATGTTTCTGTCATTTCTAGAGTTTATACGTTATCCTTCTGTGGTCTTTGATGGATAGTTGAGGTTATGGTTTTCCTTAGTAAGCATTAAAGATAAGTTACATATAGAACTTTAGATTTCAAAGATAGGATAGATGATGGAATATTTCCTTTAAATCTTGCTAAATGTTATTGGACTAATTATTGTTCACTGTGGTTCTTACTTGATAACTGTTTTCTTATATATTTTACTATGTTAAAGTTAAAACCCTTCTTTTTATTTAGACAGAAAAGAGGAGATGATGGGAGTTGTCATACTGCAAATATATTTCTCTTATCTGTTAATGAATACAGCACTGTTGGTCAATAGGAAAGCAAGATAGGTGGGACTAGGACACAAGGAGGAGAGAGGAAGTAGTAGGGAGGAGATTCAAGATGTAGGACAAAGAGAAAAGAATGATGGGCACTTTCTCCTGTAATATAACACCTTCTAAATTGTCTACAACCAGTAGACTGAATGACCCATCCTAATTTCAGGCATTGCCACCAGGGATGTGTCACAGTATCTGAAACTTCGTGAGGTATGAGGGAATCTGGCAAGGTGAAAGATGGGATTTCTGCTCTGCTATGGAAAAGGATATTTTAATGGCAGAGTTTTGTGCAGCAGTACAAAACATTGAATTATCAGCATGGAGGAAGATTGCTGCTGAGCCCCAGTTGGATCTGCATACTACAAACAACAGAACTACTTTTTATATAAGGATGAAATCTTCACATTCTTGTTACATCAATGAGATTCATCCATGACAAGGCATTTGGACACCATACTTGGTTCAATAATGTTCTGCACACTGTGATGCCATCAACATTGATGGGCAAGTACCTGTTTAATAAATATACTGAGATCTTTGGCAAGGTATACATGAACCATATTTTAGAATAGGTTTTTCGCGCCTGAGGACCCCCCATACTGATATCCAACCAAGCTTCAAACCGTCCCATACTTCCCAGCAGAGTATAAGTATAGCATTTGCTTCCGAAAACTCCCTCATCTCTCTTTCATATTTATTTCTCATTGGCCTTGGTTGGCAGCTACTGCAGGTTCACCACATATTTACCTGATGCCTCCTCAACTGATTGTCCATTGACAGTAATACTGTGAGGACTGCCATTTTCTTCTTCCTTTAGTACGTTTGTTTACTTCTTTCTCATGATTTACATATTTTATGTAATTGTAAATTATCCAGATATTAAATCATCTAATTGAGGTGTCAATTGGAAAGATTTCAACCATTTCTTTACAAAATACTCTCAGGTAACTCTTTAGTTTGCTGGCAATGAACTCTTTTCATTCATGAGAGACCATTTGCCAACTACTTCCAAGATTTCTGGAGTGGATGGTATTTTCCTCCATTTAGGCCTGTCCCTAGACATTCAAGTCTATACTACAACAGGAACCTACATTTTTAAGTGTTTGTTTCACACTGACCTCTGACACATTTGGCATTGATATATTATAGGGTTCAATAGAAAATGAAGACTTCATTTATTTATTGACTTTCTTTTATTATCTTTCATGATGTTCTGAACTAAATATTTTGCATCAGGGTAGCCTTGATCTCACATTAATATGCTGGTCTCTGACCCTGCTTCAACCACCACGACACACACACACACAGTTTTAAATTTTGTTTTTTAAAAAATATATATTATGAGTACTCCTCTGTGACTTAATTCTCCCAAAAGATGCCTGGGAATCAGAATTTTTTTTAAGTTTTCTCCAGAATACTATGTAGACCAGGCTGTCCTTGAACTTGCAAAGATATGCTTTCCTCTGCCTCCTCATTGTTAGCTTTAAATGCAAGAACCATCAAGACAGAGATGGAGTCAGAAGTTTTGAAACCATTAATTTTCTTTACACATTGTGTATGCTAAAATAGCCCCAATCTCTTTATATTCCTGGCCCAGCTCTTTGAGTGCTGAGTTTATAGGCATGCACCCTTCACCCATTTGATAAATTTAATTTACCAAAAATGTCAGCACAGACTTCATTGTCTCAATCCATCCATGTCAAATGTTGTTATGAATACTTTGTAATTATAAATAATAATCACAAAATTCTAATAGTGATATCTCTCCATACTCTGTTTTCTGAAAATGGTTAAGTGGGGGCACCTACTTTCTACAAAGTAAATAGTTTAGTAAGGACTGTCTCACTGGGATACCTGGCACCCTAATTTATTCTGAGAACCACGGGATATACTAACAGATACACAAAACTATGATACTTATTTGAAAAGTGTTTATTAAGAAATTTCCAATAACTGGGCTACAGAGATGGCTCAGCAGCTAAAAGCACCCGCTATTCTTATTGACGATAAGGGTTCAATGCACATTGAACACCTAATGGCTTACAACCATCTGAGTAAGTCTCATTTCAAAGAATCTGGTGCCCTCTCCTGGCCTCTGCAGAAACCAGCCATAAACAAAGTGCACATACATACATGCCCTCAGAACCTATGAAATAGTGCTGGGCATTGTAGCACACACATGTAATACTTTAAATGAAAAGAAACCAGAAGGTGAGGGCTGTTGTTCTCTAAGAACCCTTACGTTAGAACAAAACAATCATTACATTGGATTGAAAATTTTGACAACCTCTGCTTCTCAAAACTGCAGGGCTTGTGGTGAGTTTTCCTGTTGCTAATTGATTCTTCTTGTTCATTTATCATTAATTTTCTTTCTTTCTTTTTTTGGTTATTAAATCTCTGTCTATTTTTCTATTTGTTCATTATTTGGAGACAGTGTCTCATTCTGTGTTCCATGGCATGCCTCAAGCTGAGAGATCCTCCTGCCTTTGAGACCTGAATGCAGGGATTAAAGGTTTCAGGCCCATGTTAATTTTATTAATTAATTATTTTATTTATTTAATTTTTTTGCATCAAGTTTCTCTGTGTAGTCCCATGTGTCCTTGATTCACTCTGTAGACCTTGCTGGGAGGTAAGTCATAGAGATCCACCTGCATTTGCCTCCCAACTACCGAAAATAAAGTCATGGACCACTACTGTCTGAATATTTTTTAAATTATACCTGTTGAAGTTTCTCAAAGTTCCTGAAGTTCATGAAGGTCTTGAAGAAGGAGATCATACAGTATGTACTGAAACAGATTCCTTGGACCAAAGTAAAGAAGACTTATAGGAACATCTTGCCAACCTACTGGTGAAGCATCATACAGAAGAACCTTGAGATGTGACCTTCAGAATCTTCCAGAATATCAATAGGAAGGATGCCAGTGATAGGTCAGCAGGAGATTTGCTGGTGAGTTGGGTCAACTTCTTTACCATGAGATTCATGTCATAATTAAGATAATTCTTCTTTAGGCCCAACTCCCATAGGAAAGGCAGGTATGGGGCCCATTTTTCTATTTGAGGAAGTAGGCACACTGGGGTAGATATGTTAGCTCTGATCTTTGAAGTCAAATGAATGAAGGTTTCATGCCCTAAACTACCTACCCGACATCAGTAATTTTGCCCTTGCATCAAAACTGAATACTTAACTCTAGAGTGACGTGGTCGCTCTGGATTTGGACTGTCAGCAATAGGAAACACATGGGGATGAGGAAATTGGCTCTGTCTTTGTAAACATGAAAACCTGACTTCAGAAACCACATAAAAGCCAGGCACCATAGCAAGTTGTCCCTTCGGCATGGCAAGTTGTAAGCCAGCTGAAAAGAAATCTGTCTCAAAACCTGACATGCAGGGGGGGCTGGAGGGATAGCTTAATATTTAAGAACACCTGCTCCTCTATCACAGGACCTGGGTCAGTTTCCAGAAGCCAGATGATGGTTCACAACTATTATGTAACCCAATGGTCAGGGAATCTAGTGCCCTCTTCTGTCTCCTGAAGGCACAGCACTCATATGATACACATATATGTATGCAGACAAAAGAACCATATACATCAAATTAAAGCAAGCCCGTTTTTATTTTAATGCAGGGCACCTGAAGACGACACCCAGTGTTAGTCTATGGTCTCAACATGTATTGATTCTGTATCCTTCCCCCCATCCACCCACCTATATACTTATAATGCATGTATTTGAAACAAATCTAATCAGTTGTGAAATAAGTTTTCTCATTTTTTGTCAAGGCTGGTATGTTTATATCTTTAACAAGCACAGGTATAAAATGGAAAAGCCATTTTTCATTAAATAGCATGGTTTTAAGAGTCACATATTTATTTACTCTTGTATAAAATATCAGGATGCAATTTTCTGATAAACTTAGGTCTGTGGCTACAAAAGGTTCTTCACACCTTAGTGTTTTGTTTGCTGTTTTAAAAATGTCTCTGTGCTGTTCTTTTACTCTGACTTCTTCTGGGACTCCAGATGTGAGCTCAGCATTTGGCTTTGGTTCCAGTGTTGTCCACAGTCATTAAATTTTAATACAAGCTTTGTACTTAGTCCATGCCCTTTACCATGTTTGCTATTTCTCTGTACTTGCCATCACTCTGAATATGCACAACAGTCTGAATGTGATTTGCCTATGAATTTGATGGTAGAAGCTACTCTAGAATATCTTTTAGACATATTTTAATATGTGCTTATATTAAACATTTAGAAAATCATTTTGACCATTTTCTCCTATAGGAAACTCCAGAGGTTTAATCTGTTTGGAGATAGAAGCAAAGAAGTCTATCCAGCACATACCTCAAGAGGGAAGAACTTGACTTCAAGAAGATTAATCAGTTAAGTCACACAGTAAGCTTTACAAGGGCATGTGTTAATAACAAGTCTAGCTCTTGACTGAAAAGTAGTAAGACACAATCAAGAACAGTGATCTTTAAAAATTATGGAGGTAACGTACAGGCAAGAAGATCTGAATCCACATTTCCTGATCTTGTGTAAATGCTGTAGAAGCATGATGGACTACCTACAATTATAACTTTGGCAGGCCCAAGGTCAGGTATCCCAGAGCAAGCAGGCCCACAGAGGCTAGCCCTGTCAGCAGACTCTGGTTTGATTGAGAGAGCCTGCCTCTCTCTCTCTCTCTCTCTGTCTCTCTCTCTCTCTCTCACCACACACACACAGTGTTGGGCTAGAATATATGTCCTAGAAATATCTTAACTGCATTTTAGTTGTGATTATGTGACAATTGATGGCATAAATCTTTTGGGATAAATCATATAGCTTGCTGGGTAAGTATTGCTATGTGAATTGTTAATATTTTATTTTATGCATTTTAAGTGTTTGCCTGCATGGGTATATATGTACCGCATATATGTCTCTTTGCTACAAGTCAGAAGAGGGTTTTGGTTCTCTTGTAAATGTAGTGAGTGAAGGTAGTGTGCTGGTGGGTGGGTGCTGAAAAATGAACCTGGATTCTTCTGCAGAGAAAGCTCTCTTACACAAATCCCATTCCTGCTATTTAAAGGTGTTATTTTTTTCACTTGCTTTTATTATCTTTTCTGCATGTTTAATGTATCTTACTGATTACATTGTAATGTGAGACTAATTGCATTTGTAGATTGGATAGAAATAAAGTAATGGGAAACAATATATCTCAACATTGAATGCTTTGTGTTGCCCATTCCTAAAAGATTAGTGTCAAGTGCTAATGATAACATTGTGTTCTGTTTCCTTGTATAATTTAGCAGCTGTTTGAAAAATACTGAGTAGGAGTAGGAGACTAAAATAGCTGTCTTGTGTGTTTCTGCTGGAAATAGTGACCCCCCCAACATCCCTGTTGTCTCTAACTCAATTGCCAACACTATGGAGCACCTGATTTTACTGGGCAATGGTATTTCTGGCAACAGCACACTTATTACTGCAGTTGAACTAGAGTGGTGTGTAAATCTGAGTTCACTTGCCCTGGATTTCTGTGATTTTACAGCTGAGATGGCAAGAGTCTTAACTGATAGCAACCATGTGCCTTCACAGCGATCTCCTGGTCCGCAATGTTTCAGTGATGCACAAATGATTACACAACATGCCAAATGATGAGAACTATAAAGCCCTAGCAGGAAAGATCTCCAGCCTTCAGGTCTATCTAATGGCTTTTGATGTGCAAGGAGAAGACATGCTAAAGATTCTGAAACCCAGTATACCACTTGAGAGTGTTCACTTTGACAGCTATGTCACTTGTGTCTCAGGGGCTATTGTTGATCTTATATCCAGGCAGTACAGCAAATTTCTCACCCATTTTTTATTGGTAATTGATGTAAGTGACACGTCTGGTTTTCCAGATCTTAGTGACAGGTGCAATAAAGATCAATTTATTTTATCAGCATGGAGGTGCACAAAGCTCATGGTGTGTGGTTTTATTCACTATAACTTGATACTGGCATCATACCTTAAAGTGTTTCATTCTGGTAAATATATCGCAAGTTTGAAAGTCCTGTCTCAACCCTGAGTGCTCTATCCCTGGGTCCCTGTAATGATTTTACCTGTCATGAGGAAATAATACTAACGTAGCTAAGGAAATAGATATGTAACTACCTACATTGGGTATATTCACTCCAATCAGAAGATCCTGAAATGATTAGGAGGAGGGACACAGAAAGAAGGAAAGTGTGACTTTTATACTTACAACCTCATCTTTTAGATTCTAGTGTTGATGTATTTACTATATTGTTTAAATTATCTATTACTTATACATATGCTTACTTCTTAGCCATTCATCTTAGTATGTGTACTATTCTCTTTTGAATAGAGTTGCTATTCAAATATACTAAGAGAAAATTTTACTTTAATACAAATACATTTTATTTTAATATAAATAATATATGAAAATGTCTTACCTAGGCATGGCATCACAAGTAAATAATCTCAGCTCTTGAGAGGCTGAGGTAGGAAGATTGCCAAGAGTTTGAAAGGGCAGTCTGGTCTACATAAGTGTTCTAGTCCAGCCTGAGATACAGTGTGAGACCATGTTCATAAATTAGTAATAATCAGAGTATAGTGGCACACATCTTAAATCCCAGGACTTCAAAGGAAGAGGAATACAGATCTCTGTGAGTTCAAGGCCATCATGGTCTACAAAGCTAATTCTAGGACCACCAGCGATGCTACACAGAAAAATCCTAACTCAAAAAACAAAAAGAACCAACAAATAGGTAACACAACAAGCAAGGACTGTTTTACCTCTATAGTAACTCTTTCATTGTTTTTGAAACTATTTTTCTTAGCCTGCAATTGTGTCCCTTTAGGTTTTACTTTATAATTGGCCATAGAATTATAGGTAATAGACAGAAAAAGATCCATATTAAAATTAGCAAGTGGTTGTTGGGGAAGATGGCTCACGGAATGAAGTGCTTAATGTGCAGGTACAGGACTAGTGTTCATATATCTGGAACCCATCTAACAGCCAGGCAGCTTGGTGGCCACCTCAAGTCCTCTACTCAGGAACAGAGAATAGAATCTCTCCCTGGGTCATGCTGGCTAGCTATTCAAGTTATGGTTCAATGTCAAGATCCTCTCTCAACTAACAAATCAGAGAGCAAACAGGAAAGGCATCCAGTGTCACCTTTAGACCTCTACAAGTTGGCATACACTTGCATGCATGCACATTGTGTAAAATAAAAACAGGGATTGCCAAACAATCCTTTTTAAAGCTTTTTCTTCTTTCAGAGTCTTAGATAGAAATAAAGCTTCATCATCTTCCTCACTTATCCTTTCCCAGAGGTGACCTCTGTTCTGAGGCTGACACATAGTCTTATGTTTCCTATGACTTCTGATAATAAACCATTGCTCTCAAAGTTCCAGATGTCATGACTGTAGACTATGAGAAGCCATAGGAAATATTTTTGCAATGAAGAAAAATTCCTGTTTTGTATATCGGGTTTTTGTTTGTTTGTTTTGGTCCTCAAGACAGGGTTTCTGTGTGTACCCTGGCTATTCTGGAACTCACTCTGTAGATCAGGATGAACTCAAACTCAGATATCTGCCTGCCTCTGACTCCTAAGCACTGGTTCTAAAGGCATGTGCTATCACAGCCCAGATACATACATACATACATACATACATACATACATACATCATATATATATGGGACTTAAGTGGGAAATAAAATGTGTTCCTTATGATAAATCAAATGTCTTTTTTTCTTTTTTTTTTTTTTTTTTTTTTTTTTGCTGAGTGAAATACCACTTGACAGCTCACAACTCTGTGACATTCTTAAGAGAGTATGAAACACCTAGGTAGTCATGACTTTTTATTCTCAATTTGTTTTAAAGGGAAAGGACTGACGTGGTGAAATACAAATGTGTAGCTTCTTATGAAGCACTTACCGAGGAACAGAGTAAACTTACCAAAGACAGAATAAAACAGAAGAGAAAGACAGATGCCTTCTTCTTATATTTAAGATGATACCATGTGGGCACTCATCCTCATTGCTATTGCTGGTCTTTGTGGCTCTCATCTCAAATGCTTGCAGTCACTGAAGAAAGCATTAATATTTACCAAGGTGAACTAACCGAGGATGATGTGGATTCCCGTGCATAAACTTATTGAGCAGAGCAAGTATCGCTGGGCCTTGGTCAACCTTGGCAAGCAGTCGTGGACCCTGAATCACTCAGTGTCTTCACTAAACCAAATTGTCATTTTTACAGAGAGATACTAAACTTCAATGAAGACATTATGTTTTGTAAAATGTATAATTTCTGTGTCCAGATATGCAAGTAGGGTCTTAGTATTTTTTTTTAAGTATTGTAAACTAAACAATTTGTGCTGTGTTAAATCAGCTTTATAGGATTATATATGTATATTCTATTTCTTGATCAAAGAAAATAGTTAGGTATTGGTTTTACAAGTAGAATGTTACATTGTACAGGGCTTTCTTGGTTGATTAGATTGTTACCAAACCTTAAGGGCAAATAGACAATAATTATCTGAGGTTGCTGCCTAACTTTTTCATTGAGGTACTCTGCTTTTTGGACATTTTTATTCTTTCTTTTTCAAAATGCCGAGCTCAGAAGCCAAAACACACACACACACACACACACACACACACACACACACACACACACTCATAGCATAGCCAGGTGGATTGAATGCATTGCACTGCATCTATGTATTCTGGTAGCATCTCATTGATTTTGGTTTAAAATAGAAGGGAAGGTAGTGTCCCAAATGAGATATCTTTAACAGAAACCTGAGTTTAACTTTTATTAACTATATAATAATTGATACTGCCAATTACCATTCTGAATTTCATATAGTATAAGTTAGATATTGTTTCATCCTTTTTAAATGCATTTATATAAACTGAACCCTCAAATTGCTGGATATTTTAGGCTATATCCGACTTAAGTTTTTTCACCTCTTACATTCAAGTTAGCTTCTTCAGCCCAGATATCAAAACAGTGGAGGAAGAAATGAACTGTATTCCAGGGAATACTTCAAGGCTAAGTGAAAGCACAGAACTGTAGGCAAACAGGCTTGCAAAACAATATTAGTCATAACATCCTTAACAAGTCACAGGATTCTCTCTGTCAGCATGCATGTCAGCTGGCAAAGAATAGATCTGCATGAAAAAGTGCCCACATGCTGGCTGGATCTGGCCGCTTTGGCCAGCTGGATGCTGCTAGATTGTACTATTTAATGTCGAATTTTGACTTGTGGTAGACAGCTGTGCTGTGTGTCAGCATCCTCAGATGAGGGATGGGGGAAAAAAAAAGACAAGGAAAAAACGCATTTGAGTGAAGAGAGAATGGAAGGGAAAGAAAGGAAACACAAAAGCTTGTTCCATGACAGGTGTGAGTTGCTATGGTACATACAATAATGTTAAGGACAGCCTCCAATAATCAAGTAAGTAGCCGACATGGGTGGCTAGCAGTGCTGAGACCTGGCTGCTCCATTGGAAGTTTGGAAACACAATTTATTTATGGAACAACTTTATATATCATAAAATGGTTTTACCATCTTATATTAAATGAACTGTTGACAGGCGTGCACTTTGTCCAGTGAGCACATACTATGTGGATTTTATATGCACATCTGTAGTGTGAATCCACTGGCACAGTGTGTGTAAATTCCAGATGTGGTGAGAGTTTCCCTTGTACAGGTCATCAGATAAAGCAACTCCTGACAGAAACTGTAAGGAAACCAGCAAAATGTTTGACCCAAAGATGGATGTTGTATGGTTTATGTTAAATATATATTCTTTTAATCACTGAAGAAAGCATTAAAAAGTGACCATTGTAATGTATTTTATTGTATATGAAACACAAACTGTCGATGTTTAAATAAAACTCTTTGGCTGCAGAGTTTAGAAAGCTTAAGTTTTTTTTTTTTTCACTTTGAGAAAATCCAAGCTTACAAACAGACTAAGTCAAGCATGTTCACACACTCCTATAATCCTAGTTCTTAGAGACAACAGGAAGATTGTAAATTGAAGGTCACTGTCTCAGTTACTTCTCTGTTGCAGTGAAAAGCACCATGACTAAGGCATCTTATAAAAGAATGTGGTTAATTGGGCTCACAGTTTCAGATGGTGGAAGAAAAGCAGGACACCAGCAGGAAAATCTGAGAACTCTTTTCTTCATCCACAAGTAGGAGGAAGGAAGAACTGAATATGGCACAGGGCTTTTGAAACCTCACAGTCCTATATCTTAGTAACTGTTCTATTGCTGTGTGAAATGACACCATGACCAAGGTAGCTCCTGTAAGTGGAAACATTTAACTGGGGGCTTGCTTACAGTCTTGGTGGCTTAGACAATTGTCAACATGTGAAAAGAATGGCAGCATGCCAGCAGGGATGGTTCTGAAGAAGTAGCAGAGTTGCTTTTTTTTTTTTTTTTCATTTATTTATTTTATATAACCAAGTTCATTTAAATGAAAACAAACATTTATACACAATATTTGGGAATTTGGGCGTCATTCTTTCCAAACTACTTCCTACTGGTAAGGGGCGCTGTCATGGGTGATTCGAAGAAGATGCAGAAATCCTGGCTGTAGTCTGTAAGTTTTGAATGTAGGATCACCTCATACTCTGTTTCAGGTGGTCTGGCTTGATCAAACCACATCAGTCTGGAAGGAATCCACATCTTTTTATTTTCTGTGGAAACAAAAATAGAAATCCTTTTCCCCAGTAACTTGTCCTTGAACTTAAATTTTGGAGTCAAAGCATTTTTTAATTTAATTTATTATTTTACATATCAATCCCAGTTCCCTCTCCCTCCCTCCCTCCTTCTCTCCCTTCCTCCCTTCCTCCCTTTTTACCTCCCTCTTCCCTCCCTTTTCTCTCTCTGCCCTCTCACATGCCCTCTAACCATCCTCTGCCTCCATACCCCCACCCCAATTCCATATGTAGGGGAATGCCATCCAGTTGGGGCCATGTAGGTCTGACAGGTCATGTGAAGTAGGGACTAGGGCTTCTCTCCTGCCTCTAGATTAAGGCAGTTATCCCAGTCCAAAAACTGTTGTTTCTATGTGAAATAAAAAATTTTATTTTAAAAATATATTCATGAATCTATATAAGTATTTCATATGATATCAATGCATGAATCTATATTTAAAAAGACAGTGGAAGGACAAAAGCCACATGGCAACATACTCTGAAGTGTTGTAAACATCACTTCCTAACAGATGTTTTCCATTGATTCAACCATTGTCTACTTTACTAAGTATTGTATACTGATTTTATGTTTTGTTTATGAAAGAAGATGAAGCAGAGATGGTTACTCTTATATCCTATAATTACACACTCACATTGCTCAAAAGTAATGCCCAATTCAATTTCATGAGCTTTCACCTGTCCCATTATCACTTCAATTAGTCTAAGTATAAGGGAAACTAAATGTCTTATCATGTCAGGCTCTTGTTTCAGGCTATGAACAAACTATGACAGCAAGAATCTGGGTCCCTAGGATTCACAGAGCAGGAGAACGACATTTAGTATGTGATTACTACAGGCCAGAATTAGCACTTAAATAATGAATTCGATTTCTTGAGTTGCAAATTTTAGGTCAGATATGGAACAATTTTGCATGTTTTTATGCCCAATGAAATTAATAGTATTTTGGGAATCAAAATTGCTAATACAAAGTAAAATACTGCTCCAGGGAGAGAAAGAAGAAAGTGGGTTTAAACAGAGATTTAAGGATGTCAAGTTTACAAAAGTTTCAATATAAAACTTGATTGTAGATAAATACTAGTCATTAGTTCTTTTCAATTTGCTGAATCAAGAAATAAAATGGGAATGAAGAAGTAGATGTACATGTTGTAAAATTCTAATTAACAGAATAGAGGGAAGCAGTGCATTCAGTACAAAGCTTTGCTTTCTGTCTGGAGCAGAAACACCTCCTGGTCACTGAATGTCCCCATTGCCACTAGGGAACCATTCCAGTCATGATCACACTGCTGTGCTAGAGAATGAGTTCTTATGCTGTTCCTTTACACTGAAGCAAAATATAACTGAACAGGTGAAAACCACTGGTTGAATACACCGACAGGAAATTCATTAGTTAGGTCTCACTCTCTATTCCTATCAGTATGCAAGACCAAGAACATGAACACCAGTCTGAAGATACTTGAACTCCCTACCTCAGAAAGAGGTATCTCAAAGTAGTTACATTATGGCAGCTCTCTCAATGCAGCCCATGGAAAACAGTCAATATCTTATATGTTAAGAATAAAATGACAGGCATGGTGGTACACACCCTTAATTCCAGCACTCTAAGGGCAAAATCAGGAATATCTCCAAAGTCAAGGCCAGCCTGGTCATCACAGCAAGTACAAGGGACTACACACACAGACCCTATCTCTAAGAAGCAAGCAAACAAAATTAATCAATGTATAAATAGTTAAACTGAGAAAAGAGGAAATATATAAAAAGCCAGTCAGACTGACAGGAAGGGAATAGGGCTCTTTGCCTACTGTGTGAGCTGAGAACCTCAGCTGTCACCAGAATGTACTGTAGAAAAATAATATTCCAGCTGTCAATTAATCACCATACATTGAGCATCAGAATAGGAATGCCTGTACCTACTTTTGCTCTCTCTCTCTGTCTCTCTCTCTCTGTCTCTCCCATCTCTTTCACCTATCACACACAGCATACACAAGCACACTTGTTTTTGAAGTGTTAAAACTCGTCAGTGAACTAAGTAAAAAAAAAAAAACCTGAAGTTCATCATTAGGCAATATTCTGGCTTCTTTAAACCATATGTAAGTTTTTAAAGTCTCTTATTCTTCATTTTTGGTCATTCATATCTAACTGCAAAAAGTAGGGTACATATTTCGTAAGATAACCAAATCACAAAAACTACAAATGCTTTACATCTTTTTATATAATTTATGTCTGCAGATAGATGCATTGTTGTTCACTACTCCCATGTCTGATGAACACATGCATGTCTGGTGTACTTGGAGGCAGAAGTGGCCACTGGATTCCTTAGATCTGGAGTGCTTTAAACCCCAATATGAATACTGAACTCTGGTTTGACGTAGCAGCCAGTCTTAACTACTGAGCCACCATCTCTCCAGCCATAGACATTTCCCCCTTGAACCACTGAATTGTTGGTACAGTAAAAAAGACTACATTATGGAATCATGTTTATGGAAACCTGGCTGGGTTTTTGGTTATTTATTTTGTTTTGTTGTTTTGTATAATCGATGCCAAACAAGATTATTTATTCAATAGAAATTTATTTGATTAAATATACAATATCTCTACATTTGTCTAAAACCATAGCGAACACATTCCAGGTAAAGATACAAAGCATTCCCAGTTTAAGATAGACCAATAATAAAATTACATTTATAAAACTACCATAATTATGAATAGGTAGTCCACCTGAAAAATACTATACAGAATTAAATAAAATGGAAAAAATTACCAATAAGATTCAGAGTTAAATCATCCTTATTTACAAAATGCTATTCTGTTACCATTTGATTTGAGGAGCAATATCATCACATAGGAACAGCAGTTACCTAAACTTCATCTAAAAAGAAAATGGATGCCGAGGAATCGGTCAGGTGTCCTCTGTCTCCAGATGTTCCAGTGCAGGCTGGAGGTTCTGGTGCAGGTTGACTGGAAGTAGGATTCAAGTCAGGAGAGAACTCATTTCTACTTTGAGATGTAAGAGTGGTGGAAGAACTAGAATCTTGGGGGAAGATAAGATGGAAATCCCCTTCATTTGCACACATTTCTCCCTGTTCCAAGAGACAGGAAAAAGACAGTGGGAGTTGAAACCCTGTACTGCACCCTTGTTAAACCACTAGTTCCAGCCCTTATTCTGGTATCCAAACATTCATACCACAATATTTGATCTGCCAAATAAATCTTGACATTACATAATGGACATTTTAGCTACAAAGGACTAATAATAACATCACAAAAAATTTCAAGGGTGTTTGTCACTGGCAGCAATGCAAGATCTCAATACAGTGCAGACTTACTGGAAATAAGCTTTTCAATACATTAAAACTTTGAAACTTAACATTCAGGTCATTGATCTCGACCTGATATCCTATTTGAAGCATTTCCTGTCATGCCAAGGACAACCTTAAATCCCTCCACCACCAAAAAAAAAAAAAAAAAAAAAGCCTCATGGCATGCTCATAGAAACTTAAGACTAAAGGTGAGGGCACAGAGCAGACAACTAGGACAACTAAGCTAGTTCTTGTCTAGTATTGGAAATATGATTTTCTGTATGGAAACATGTGATTCCAAAGGGGGAAATTATACTGTAAAATCAATAAATTACTTTTATTTTAAAATGTAAGGGTTGGAAAGAATTTCAAAAAATTCAATAAATGACTAAATATGATCTTAGATTTTGATTAGGATCATGTGGGAACCACTACTTAGGAGACATACTTAATACTTTAAAACAATTTAGCCAGTAATCATAAGACAAACATCTAAGTAATTATTTTAAATATTTTTTTTATTTTAAATATTTTAAATATACTCTTATATTACATGAAGTACACATATACTTAACATTAAAAATGCTTGTAACTGAACATTGGTGGCACAGGCCTTTAATCCCAGTATTTGGGAAGCACAAACTAGCTTTCCAGTTAAGGCTCCAAAGCTATAGGGAAACCCAGCCTTGGGGGAGAAAAACAAAGCAAAACAAAAACCTGCTTATACATTCAATGATCTTTTAACCTATCATATTACAGTTAAAATTCAAATTCAAATTTGCCTAATATTGATCAAGGTGAAGCTTTTACTTCCTTTGATGCTGGACAGTAACCTGTGAGCCATATAAACCCTGTCCCTCTCAAGTTGGTTCTGGCTAGTGTTTCTCCCTGTAAAAGGAACCTAACTTGATGGAAAGCACAGATAAGCACTGACACAAACACAGACCTTTAAAGAAAGCCTACATGGCATTGGAGGAAACTGCAGGCCTTCAATATCCCTTATTGGGACATACTGTTGAGGATCTGCACAGGTGTTTCCTGGTGGAGGAGTTGGTGGGATCTGTCCTCTAGGATCACCTGGTAAGGCAGGGCCTCCAGGGCCTCTAACCTTGGGAACAAGTGGAGGAATCAAGCCATGGCCAGCTGGTTGGCATTCAGTAGGGACATAGTTGGGCACACTTGCCTTCTGTAACAGAGAAACAATCAGCAGTAAGTAAAGACATTTAATTAACAGCTCCTTTCCTGGGTGTGTGAGGCATAGAAGAAAGCAGTCCATTACATTCTAGTAAGGCTGGGGATAGGCTCAGTATCCCACAAAGGTGCAGGAGCTGCTTATTTGTTATTCTAAGTAGTTTTACTGACTTCACTCTCTCCACACCTCTTCCATATTGTAGTTGAAGTTCTAGCTAAGGCATTAAGACAACAAAAGAAGATCCACGGAATACAAATTAAAAGTAACAAATCAAACTTTCACTATTTGCAGATGATATGACAGGTTACATCAGGGAATACCTACCACTGATAGACACCTTTACCAAAGTGGCAGGATACAAAATTAACTAAACATATAAAAAAATTAATCACTAACCCTACTATATACATATGATAAAGGGGCTGAGAAAGGAATCACAGAAACATCTCTTCTCTCCTCTCTCTTTTTTTTGCATTATCCAAGAAAACATAAAATAGCTTGGGGTAATGTTAACCAAACAAGTGAATAACTTATTTAATAAGAATTTTGAGTCTTTAAAGAAAAAAAATTAAAGAAGATACCAGAAAATGGGAAGATCTCTCATGCTTTTGGATAGGTAGGATTAACATAGTAAAAATAGTAGTCTTTCCAAAAGTAATCAACAGATTCAATGCAATCCCTATCATAAACCCCAGCACAATTCTTCACAACCTTGAAAGAACAATAGTTCTTCCTATGGAAAAACAGTAGACCCAGGGTAGGCTAGACAACGTTGTATAATAAAGGAACTTCTTTCTGGAGGCATCACTTTCCCTTTCTTCAAGCTCTACTGTAGAGCTATAGTCCTGAAAACAGTTTGGAACTGTCACAAAAATGGATAGGAAGACCAATGGAATCAAATTTAAAACACTGATATTAACTCATACATCTACCAATACCTGATTTTTGACAAAGCAGCTAAAGTTATACAATGGAATATAAAAAGCATTTTCAACAAATTGTGCTGGCATAACTGGAGGCTGACCTGTAGAAGACTCCAGATCACCATGCATAATACTTAAGTCTAAATATATCAAAGAAAGACCTCACCATAAATCCAGCCACATTGAACCTCCCAGAAGAGAAAGGGGGAGGTATCCATGAAAAAATTGGTACAGGAGCCTGCTTCCTGAACATAACTCCAGTACCACAGACTCTGAGATCAACAATTAATAAATGAAATCTCTTGAAATTGAAAAGCTTATTTAAGACAAAGAATACAGTCAACAAGACAAAATGGCAGCCCACACAATGGGAAAAGATCTTCAACAACCCCACATCTGACAGAGGGCTGATTTCCACAATGACAAAGAACTCAAGAAGCTAGGTACCAAAACACCAAATATTCTAATTAAAAAGTATGGTACAGAACTAAATAGAGACACCTAAGAATGTGTTCAAAATCCTCAGACACCAGGGAAATGCAAATCAAAAAACTCTGAGATATCATCTTACTCCTGTCAGAATAGCTAAAAACAAAAACACAAATGACAGTTTATGCTGGAGAGGATATGGAGACTGTAGTAAATTCTTCCACTGCTGGTGGGAGTGCAAACTCGTACAGACATTTTGGAAATCAGTATGGTGGTTCCTCAGAAAAATGGGAATCAGTGTACCTCAAGTTTCAGTAATTCCACTCTTAGGCATATACCCAAAATATGCACACTCATATAACAAGGACATCTGTTCAACTATGTTCATTGAAGCATTATTTGCTCAACTGAAGAATGGATGGAGAAAATGTGGTACATTTAAAGAATGAAATACTATTCAGAGGGAATAAACAATGTAATCTGGAAATTTGCTGGCAAATGGAAGGAACTAGTTGGAACCATCCTGAATGAGGTAACCCGGTCACAAAATGACAAACATGGTATGTACTCACTCATATATGGCTTTTGGACAGAGCAAAGGATGGCCAGCTGACAATCCACAATGCCAGAGAAGCTAGGAGACAAGGCAGACCCTCAGAGAGACATACATGTTGCCGTGGAGAAGGAGAAATGGGCAAGATCTCCCTAGAAAATTGGGAGAATTGTGGATGGTGGGAGTTAGGGAGAAAATGATGAGAGAGGTAGGCATGATGGAACAGGAAGATTGAGTTAGGGAAAGAATAGGGGAGAGCAAGAAAGGAGACATTATAATAGAGGGAACCATAACAGGTTTTAAGAGAAATCTGGCACTAGGGAAATGCCAAGAGATCTATAAGAATGACCCCAACTCACAATGTGAGCAACAGTGGAAAGGCTACCATAAATGCCTTACCTTGATAATGAGATTGATAACTAACTTATATGCCATCATAGAACCCTCATCTAGTAGCTGATGGAAACAGAAGCAGTACCCACAGATAAACACTGAGCCAAACTCCTAGAATGCAGTTGCAGAGAGGGAGGGATGTTGAGACAAGGAGTGAAGGTCAGGGTACAGAAACTCACTGAGGCAGCCTACCTGAACAAGGGGAAACACATGTACCCAAAACTGATAACTGGGTAATCAGCATTGGACCGACTTAGACCTCTAGAATGTGGGACTCAGGTAGAAGGCCCCGTAAGTCTAAGGGGCTTCTGTCAGTGGAACCAGGATGTATCCCTGGTGCACAAAAGGTCTTTGGGTCCACATTCTCCATGGAAAAATATTCACTTAGCCTAGAGCCAGGAGGGAGGGCCTAGTCCCTACTTCAAATAATTTGACAGATTTAGATGATCCCACCTGGAAGGCATCACCCTCCCAGTGGAGGGTTACGGGAATAGGATGGGAAGGTTCCTAAGGGGGCATGAGAGAGAGAAGGATCAGGGATCAGTATCTAAAACAAGAAAAAATAATAAATATAACTAAAAAAGATTCAAATAAGATTTCAAGGGAGAAAATCTGAAATCGTGTACAGCATCTAAACAAGCTTTGAATTTCATGTAAATGTTGGACTTCTTTTAGGGCGATATATTGGGCTTCTTTCTGTTTTTTATCTTAATATTTTTTTTTCATTAACAGGAATAGGTGTTTTCCTACATGTATATCTTCATACTATATACATTCAGTTTTCTGGAAGGATACAATAAGCCTTCAGATCCCTTGAAACAGGAGGTAAGAAGGTGCTGGGAATTAAACCCAAGTTCTTTAGGAGAGCAGCCAGGGCTCTTAACCTGTAAGCCATTTAGCAAGCCTATGTGGATTTTTGAGACAAGATCTGCTTATAAGGCCCACACTGGCTTTTAATTTACCATCTTTCTGATGTAGCCTGCCAAAATGCATGGATTACATGGACCATCAAAATTTGTCTTGTGATCTGTACTATTTCGCAGAAGGTTACAAGCCAACAATGAGAATGTTAACTCTAAGTACAGGTATATTATATTAACATCATAATATCACAAAGTAGAAGAGCTCTCACCTTGTTCTAATAAAACAGAGAAACTAGTTGTGGATTCTTGGGTAGAATTCAGTTTCCAATACTTACCCCAGGGTCTGTTTTGGTGGCATTCTTCTTGTATTCCAACGTGGAGGATGCTGGCCTATCTAGACAGGAAAATCAAATCAGGAGAACTTCATGAGTTCTCACTTTATCCCACGACTGTTTCCAGATCCAAGTGACCCTGACATGTTCCACTCCCCCTGGCCAGTACAGAGAACAACTGGACACAAATACAATAGTATTCCTCATTAGGGTCCCCAAAGCACCATGAGAACCTTGGAAATTTCAATAGGACAAAAGAACATTCGTTTGCAGTGTGCTGGTGACCTTTCCAACAGGCTCTTAGGTAATCGTACTGAGGTAGCCTAAGCGAAGAACTCAGGATGAAGCATCTGCTTCCTCTGTCTATGTGTGACAGCCCTTAAAATATATTTTTGTTAAAAAGTACCCTTATAGATAACAAATACACAATGAAAATTTAAATGGTTTCATTTTATACTTAATGTGATTTTCTGTCATACCTACAGTAGATACACATCTTTCCCACCTTCAGAGGGTAGTGAGTGATAATTGAAGAGGTCCTGGGAGATTCATTCAACTAAATGAAAAATGATTAAATAAGCTAACTAATAAAGAACATGAAACCAAAAAATTTTACTGGTTGTCTTACACAAATCAACTGACATTTTCCTGGCTAAAATCTTTCACTACTACACTGGATATAAATAAATGGTTTAAAAAGTTGAGAAGTAAAAAAAAAATAAAAAAAAAGTTGAGAAGTTTGCTATTGAAAAGAGTAAAGTTTGTATTACAACCCTTGAAGGAAACCCTTCAAATGGCAACAAAACTAACCTTAACACATTCATTAGATGACATACATGAAACATGACACAACAAGAAAGGGCTAGAGAAATGTGTTTACAGGGTAATGTTATGGGCTGCTCTTCCTTAGGACTTATGCTTAATAGCAAGCCACTACACAGCAGCACACAACTATCTGTAACTCCACTTCCTGGGGCACTAATGCCCTGTTATGGCATTCTGTGGAATCAAACACACATGTAATACACAGAAATCAGATGGTAGAGATGACAGATTAATGGGATACCTACCAAAGAAAGGTGCTAACGGGGAATACAACCAGGCCAAAGGAGAGAAGTGACTTATAGTGAACTGCAATGTGGATGTTGTCAAGGAAAAGAATATAAACCTATGACAACTGAAATGGTACTTGTCTATTACTTGAGTAACCAAAGGGGACATTACGATGTAAAACCAAAAATTATTTTTATTTAACAATGTAAGTATATAAAAAAATTTCAAGGACTTCAAAAATAATTATGTTGGAGAGGATGTGGAGGAAGGGGAACACTCATCCACTGCTGGTGGGAGTGCACACTTGTACAGCCATTTTGGAGATGACTATGTTGGTTCCGCAGGAAAATGGGAATCAGTTTACCACAGATCCGGCAATGCCACTCTTAGGCATATACCCAAATGATTTACATCCATGAAACAAAGACATGTGCTCAACTATGTTCATAGCAGCATTATTTGCAATAGCAAGAACCTGGAAGCAATCTAGATGCCCCTCAACTGAAGAATGGATAGAGAAGATGTGGCACATTTACACAATGGAATACTACTTTACAGGAAAAAAAACCAATGGAATCTTGAAATTCACAGGCAAGTGAATGGAACTTGAAGAAACCATCCTGAATGAGGTAACCCAGTCACAAAAAGAGGAACATGATATGAACTCACTCATATATGGAATTTAGACATACAGTAAAGGATCACCAGCCTATAATACACACCTCCAGAGAAACTAGGATACAAGGAGGATTCTAAGAGATTCACTTAAGGTCCGTCAGAGAAGGGGAAAGGGACAATGTCTCTGAGCATTTTGGAAGTGGGGGGACAACAGTGAGTGTAGAGGGAGCTAGGAGAAAGAGAAGGGGAGGACAGGAAAGCACGTGGGACTTGGAAGATTGAGTCAGAGGAGCAATAGACAAGAGAGAGAGAGAGAGAGAGAGACAGAGAGAGAGAGAACCATAAAAGAGGGAGCCATTAAAGGTTTGAAGAGAAAACTGACTCTAGAGAAATATCCAGTGACCTACAAGACTGACCTCAACTAACAATTTGAGCAACAATGGAAAGGCTACCATAAATGCCATTTCATGATAAGGAGATCAACTACTAACTTATCATCCATCATGGAGCCCTCATCTAGTAGCTGATGGAAACAGAAGCAGACACCCACATTTAAACACTAAGTTGAACTGGAATCTAATGCAGAGAGGGAGGACAAGACCAGACATCAGAAACACACAGAGACAGCTGACCTGAACAAGGAGGAGCTAATGGGCCCCAGACTGATAGCTAGGAATCCATCATGGGACTGAATCAGACAGCCTGAACATGGGTCTCAGTTGGAAGGCCTGGGCAATCTAAAGGACCTTGGTCAGAGGAACCAGGATGTATACCTGGTGCAAAAATGGACTTTGGGAGCATATTCCTTTAATCTGGAGGCAGAAGGGGAAGCCTATTCCCTACTCTAAATGACTTGACAGATTTAGGTGACCCTTCCTGGAATGCATCACCCTACATGTGGAGTGGGGTGGTGGGAGTGGAGGGTGGTCTGAGGAGATGGGAGAATGGGAGAGAGGGAAAGAGCAAGTGAGGGAGAGGGAACTGGGGTTGATATGTAAAATAAATAAATAAAGAAACAAACAAATAAAAATTGTATATCTCCCTCTTTAAAAAAATTAAAATATAATCATGTGGGAACTGCTATTCAGGAGTAATACTTGAAACCACTTTTAAATAACTTTTAGAAAACATATAACTAATTATTCAAATAATGGCCCCAATGCATTTCTATGAAATGAAACACACATAATTAAAATCTAAAAACTACTTGCATCTGGGCATTGTTGATACAGGCATTTAATCCCAACACTTGGGAAGCAGAGAGATGTGGATTTCTGTGAATTCATGGCTAGTCTGTTCTACTGAGTGAGTTCCAGGGCAGGCTTCCAACATATACAAAAACTTTGCCTTGGGGAGAATAAAACAATCAAACAAAAATACCCCACAAACAGTCTGTACATTTACTGATCTTCTGGCCTATCACAGCACAGTTCAAATTCAATGTTCCCTGTGGTGGATCAAGGTGAAACCTTGACTTACTTTGTTGATGGAATGTATCTTTGAACCATGAAAACTGTTTCCCCCTCAAGTTGGTTCTGGCCAGTATTTCTCCCAGTAACAGAAACCAAACTTGAATAAAAGAACAGATAAACATTGACACATGCAGGGACCTTTAAAAATGCCTACCTGGCACTAGAGAGAAAGGTGGGCCTGCAAAGTCCCTGGGTGTGATATACTGTCCGGAATCTCCACAGATGTTTCCAGGAGGAGGTGCAGGCAGGATTGGGCCTCTTGGATTCCCTGGAAAGGCAGGGCCTCTAGGACTTCTGACCAAAGGATCCAGTGGAGGAATCACGTCATGACCAACCGCATTGCATTCAGGAGGACTAGAGTTAGGCAAAGGTGCCTTCTGTAACAGAGTCACAATCAACAGTAAGTGAAGCTTCTTGATTCATAGCTCCTTTCCTGTGAGTGTAGGAATTATAGAAAGCCTGGGAACAGGCTGAATTTTCCTCATGTGTGTGAGAGCCACTTATTCACAGTCAGAAGTAGTTTTACTATCTCAACAGAAAGCTTTATGGATGGAACTAATCATCTACCTAGCTCCACCACAAACACAAATACAGTAAAAGCAGATCAAAACAGACACTTTTAAAAACAGATATACACCAGGATATGTTGGCACAGGCCATAAATCTCAGAATTTGTCTATTAGAGAAAGGTGGATATCTGTCAGAATGAGGGTGTCTGGTCAACAGAGTGAGTTCCAGGACTGACTCAAGATCTACTGGGATATCCTATCTCTAGGAAAAAACAACAAACAACAACAACAAAACCCCCCAAAACATAGAACTTTTATCAAACATAGATGCAAAAGGAAAATGTTTAACATGTTGGTGATTTCAAAATGATCCAAATTAATTTTATATTTGAAAAATGAAATACATGTTTAGATTCAAATAAGATTCAAGGAAGAAAATCTGAAATAGTAGACAGCACATATACAAGCTTTGAAGTTCTTCTAAAACTTGCACTTCTTTAAGTAGGAGATATCAAGTTTTTTTTTTTCTCTCTGCTTTTTTTTTTTTTGTATATTTTTAATGCCAAAGAAATGGGTGTCTTGCTTGCATGTATATCTGCATTCATTGTTAAATTTTTGATTGTGAGCCTTGCCTTTAATGGCTGAGCCATCTCTCCAGCCCTATAAACTCATTGTGAAAGAATGATAGGATAGGGATTCAGATCCCTTGAATTGGAGGGAAAGGATTGTCGTGCTGGGATTCAAACCCAGCTCCTATGGGAGAGCAGCCAGTGCTATTAACCTGTTACCCATTTCTCCAGCTCAGTAGTTTTTTGATTCACAATCTATGCATATTGGCTACACTGGCTTTGAATGTACCATACTCCTGCCTCATGATGTGGGAGTTGGAAAAAACTCGAATCTTGTGGTGAGGTAAGATGGAAATGCCCTGGGTTCAGTCACATTTCTCATGTTCCAAGAGATGGGTAAAGGACAGCTTAAGTTCAAAGCCCAAATACAAAACCAAAATCTTCAGCACTTGTACTGATATCCCATCACTCAGACATTACTTGATCTAAGAAATAAATCTTGACATTGAAAAAAAAACCTTCTTAGCTACATAGGACTAATAAGAAAGAATGTCTCCAGCAATTTTAGGTACATTTTCCCTATTTTGGCAGCTATGCAAGATCTCAATACATTGGAGACTTACTGTAAAATAGATTTTCAATGGAGTAAATCTCAAAGACTTAACATTCCCATTATGATCCTGACCTGATATCCTACAAGATATATTTCCTGTGTTGCCAATGAAATAAATTCCCTCCAAAATTCTCATATCATTCTCCTAGAAGGTTAAGAGTAGTTGCCATGGCAAAGTACAGACACTTAGGACAACTGAGATGGTTCTAGTCTAGTACTTGAACACTTGATTTACCGTATAGGAACATGTGAAGCAAAAGAGAAAATTATGCTGTATAAACAACAAATAACTGTTATTTTCAATTGTAAAGGCTGGAAAGAAGTTGAGGAATTCAACAAATTCAGTGAGGTCCATGACTGGCACCATATCTAATGGGAACACTATCTCTAGTTAAAAAAAAAGAAAAAAGAAAAAAAAAAGAAAAGAAAAGAAAAGAAAACAGACACGTTTTAATCGAACACACACACACACACACACACACACACACACACAGGAAAATGATTGATATGTGGACATTTATAAAATGACAAAGTCATTTGAAAAGTAAAATACATACATATTAATATTCAAATAAGATTCCAAGGAAGAATTTATGAAATAGTGTAAAGCAAGTAAACACGCTTGGAAGTTCATGTAAAAGTTGAACTTCTTGAATGGGAGATATCTGGTTTCTTTTTCTTGTTGGATTATTTTAGTGTTTTTTTTTTTTTCATTTCACAGATATGGTATATTTGCCTGTATGTATGTCTGCATACTATAGTCATTCAGTGTTCTGTAAGGATAGAATATGCAAATCCCTTGGAGGTAAGATGGATTGTGAGCCACCACTCCAAGCTTGGAAATTAAACCTAGGTCCTGTATAAAAGGAGACATTGCATTTAACTGGAATGCCATTTCTCAAGTCTGTGTGGTTTAATGAGGCATATTCTGCATATATAGCCCACACTGGATTATATATTCCCATCCTACTGCCTCACTCTGGAAACTGCTGGGATCACATGTACCATCAAACAAAGGCTAGTGAGCTAAACAATTTCACATAAGGTTACAGACCAACAAAGAAAGTTAATGCTAAGTGCAAGTATATTTAACTCAAGCCTTGCTCTAAAATAAACAAGAAACTAGGTGTGCATCCACGGGTAGAATTCAATGTTCAGTACTTACGTTAGGATGATGTTTGTTGACATTCTTCCCAGAATACAATGTGCAGGATAAATACATATATAATAGGTAAAATACATACATAATAGGATCCCAAAAAGATTTCAAGAAAGAAAATCTGAAAGAGGGTACTGAAAGTAAACAAGCTTGGAATTCATCTAAAAGTGTACTACTTGAAGTGTTCGATATCAGGTTTATTTCTCTTGTTTGCTTATTTTAGGATATTTTTTATTTCAGAGACATGGGAATTTGCCTGCATGTATTTCAACATATTGTATCCATTCAATATTCTGGAAATATATGATAGGGCATCATATCCCATGGACAGGAATTAAGAAGGATGGTCATCAACTACACAGGAGTGGGGAGTTAAACCCATGTCCTGTAGGAGAGCCAGCCAGTGGTCTTAAAAGTGTAAGCCATTTCTCTACTCTAGGTTAATTTTTTGAGGCAAATTGTCTTAAATAACCCAGACTGGCTTGAAATTCCCCTCCTCCTGGGTCAGCCAGCAAATTGCAAGGAACGCATGGACCATCAAATTCTGGCTTGTATTCTGTAAAATTTCACAGAAAGTTACAAGCCAACAATGAAAGTGTTACAGATAATTGAAAGTATATTTAATTAATATCACATATGAAACAACTCTAACCTTGTTCTAATAAAATAAGAAACCAGTTGTTGATCTATAGGTAGAATACAATTTCTAATACTTACCACAGGGTCATGTTTGGTGGCACTGCTACCAGATTCCAATGTGGAAGTGACTGGTGCATCTAGACCAAAAAATGAAACCAGTGAAACTCATGAATTCTTACATTATTCCCAGATCATTTCCAGATCAAAATGACAGTGACTTGTTCCACTCCCCTTGCTGGGACACAGAACAGGTCGACACGAAGCAGCCCCAGACTTAGACAAAATTCAAAATTACAGACATACTTTTGTAGTATGTGGCTGATGCATCCAAATGACACTTGGCAAACTTGACCAGTCACCTTAAATGACCAAATTCGTATACAGCATGGACTTCCCGTTTTCCAGGTGTGCCAACCTTTCCCTCAGTACATATGATATATTTCAGTTTATAGGTACCCTTATAGATAATGCAACAATTACACAATGAATATTGAAATTTCTGAATTTTATTATATCTTAATATTAGTTACTATAATATCTATAGTAGATAAACATCATTCCCTACATTAGTGAATAGTTAGTGATAGCTGAAGACATCTTGAAGGAATCAATCGACTGTATATAAAAATATTAAATTAGATAATTAATTAAGAACAAGAACACAAATTGCTTTACTGGTAGTCTTTTACATATCCATTGATATTTGCCTGCCTAATGTCCTTGTGTGGTAAACAGGATCTATCTAAATGCCTTAAAAAGAATGATGGAAGCTATGGAAGAGTAAGTTTGTATTATGACCAGATACAGGAAACCCTTCCTCTTGCATCAAAGCCAAACTTCAACACATACATTGGATTACAAGCCAAAAATATTAGACAAAATAAAGTTCTGGAAAAATGGCTTAAGTGGTGATGGGTATAGTAAATCATTACTATGGCATCAAAACTAACCTTACACATACACACACACATTAGCTGACACACAGCATGAATAGTGTGGTCAAATGGTCAAGGGAACAGTCTACTCTTCCTTAGGACCCGTGCTTGGTTCACAGAAACTACACAGCAGCTGACAGCCATCGGTATCTGCAATTCCAGGGTCTCTGAAGGCTTCTTTGGTCCTTCACATGCCTCACACATGAATGTGATACGCAGAAAGAAGATAGAAGCATTGCCAAATTCATGGGATAACTGCCAAGGAGGGCTGCTAACAGGGCACACTACCAGCCAAAAACAGAAAAATGCCTTGCACTGAATCTCTATGAAGATGCTGAGAACAAAGCCCAAGTCCTCAGTTCTGCTAGATGAGCCAGTATTAACCAGTCACCTACTACTTCTCCAGCCACAGATTCTTCCCTCTGGAAGCACAGAGTAAAATGACGTCATTATGGAATCATGTTGATGGGACACTGGCTGGGTTTAATATCAACACTGCCAAATATGACTATACCTCAATTACAATTTGACTATAGCTGTAGATACCAATACGTTTGTCTATAACCATATGTTTCTACACATTCCTGGTCTAAAAACTTTGAGAGTAGTGGTGAAGATATCCCCAATAGGGAGACTGAATGCATACCTACCAGGATATTATTATTAAACATAATAATCCAATTAAAAGATACTATCCATATTGAAATCAAAGGGAAATAACTTACTCATATGATTAGTATTCATATCACACGTACTTTTTAAAAAATAATCTGAAATTCTAATTGCATTATTCTTCCAGCTGAGCACCAGGAGCAGTACAGAAGGAACATCAGTCGCCGAAACAGCCAATTAGAAGAACTGAGTGCCATGGAAAGTGCCATGTCTACTTGTGTTTCAGGAGGTCCCTGCAAGTGCAGTTTGTAGGTTCCGGTGCTGGCTGTTGGGAAGGGCGAATGAAGTCTGGAGGGGGCTCATATATACTATCATGTTGTGTAAGTGGGGCCATTGTGCTTCTTTGGGCAAGGTAAGATGGAATGCGACTCAGCACCTCCACGTTTCTAAGGATCCATTATTTAGGAGTAGGACAGTGAAGTTGAACCCATTTACGTTTCACTTATGCAACCAAAAGCTCCAGACACTATTTTTGATCTGCCCAATTCAAAAGCACAATATATAATCAAACAAATATATCTTAAGTGGGTTACGTACTTGTTCAGTACATAGCATTAATAAGTTCTAATATCACTAACACTTCCAGGGGTATTTGTACTATGTAAAGAGATATATGAGATCTCAGTGCACTGAAGTCTTACTGCAAAAGAGCTCTTCAATGGAGTAAACTTTCAGAATTCACATTCCTATCGTGACACGAACCTGACTTCCTAAACGTGAAATTCCCTGTAATGTCAGAGAAAGGACTTGCACCCTAAAAAAGGCATATCTTTCACCTAGGAGCATACAACTAGAGGCCATGGCAGAGAGGACACCTAGGAGCACTGATTGGTTCTTCTTCTTTATGTTATAGACACATGGATACATGATTCACAGGAACAAAATATTAAATGTATTTTAGATTTTAAACATGATTGGGTGGGAACAATGATATTGGAGAAAACTTTGAAGTAATTGACTCCTGAATTTTTAGCCAAAACATCGAGACATTACATGCTATATTGGCCTCGGTACATTCTCATCAATGAAGACACAGAAATTTAATCTGAAAACGGTTTGCAGATGGGCATGTGTGGCCCAGGAATTTACTCTCCACACCTGGGAATCAAATATATGTGGATATCTATGTTTTTAGAGAGGCCTGATAAATAGAAAATTCTAGGACAGTCTCACCAAGTGAGGTGTAGAGAAAAAAGAAAAACAGACAATAAAAACACCTAGGAATCAAATATATGTGGATATCTATGATGTTAGGGAGGCCTGATGAACAGAAAATTGGGGGACATGCTCACCATATAGGGTGGGGAGAAAAAAAAAAGAAAAACAGACAATAAAAACAGACACAACTTGGAAATTTACTGTTCTTCTGGTCTGTCAGAAAACAATTCATTTTCAAAATTCCATAATGTGTATCAAGGTGAAGCCTTGACATCATAGACTGTTTGACTGTAAACTGAGGGCCCTCATGACCCTTTCCTTATCCAGTTGGTTTTGGGAACTGTTTCTAACAGAATGAAGAAAAAACTTTAAGTTAAGCACAGACCAACATTCAAAAATACTCAGACTTTTAAAACAAAACCTACCTGGCATTGGAGGAAACGGTGGTCCCACAAAGTCCCCTGGTGGGAAATACCATCCAGGACCTCCACAGGCGTTTCCTGGAGGAGGAGGTGGTGGGATCTGGCCTCTTGGATCAACTGTAAAGGCAGGGCCCTCAGGTCCTCTAAGCTCAGAACCAAGTGGAGGAGTCAATTCATGTCCAGCTGCATCATGTGCATCATGGCCAGAGGTGGGCAAACGTGTCTCCTGGAACAGAGTGACAATATGCTGTCAGTGAGGTAGTTTGCTTCACTATTGCTTTACTGGGAGTGTCAGGCACAGAAGAAAGCATTCCATGACATTCCAGCAAGCCATGTAACAGCCCCAGTTTGCCACATGTGTACAGGTGCTGTCTACTCGCTATCCTAACTAGGGTTACTAGTTCAGCACAAATTGTTAAACATGGCAGTGAAACTCTCCCTAGCTCACCCTCAAACAAACACACAGTTCATGCTGATCTAGATAGACAGACACTTTATGAAACAGATATGCACCAGGAGGTTGGTAGAGACAATGGCCTTGAATACATGAACTCCCATTCAGATATTGGTATAGTTCTGTCAGTATGTGGCTAAATGGTCAATACAGTGGGATCGAAGACTGGAAGCATCTCTAATGGAAAAACCTATCTGGAATCGAAAAATAACGACGGTTTTTATCAGACACACACAAATAGGAAAACTCTTGAGTTGAGCATATTTCCACAATGAACAAAATCAAGGCTGTGTGTTAAAAGTAAAATAGATACATATTAAGATTCCAGTAAGATTTGCAGGACAGAAGTCTGAAAAAGAGCATTACAATTGAACAAATGTTGAATGTAATCTAAAAGTGTTAAAAGTTGAAGTGGGAGATATCAGTGTTTTTTTTTTTTTTATCATTGTTTTTCTCTTGTTTTTGTTAGCATTTTTTTTTTTCATTTCACAGAAAGGGCATTTTTGACTCCATGTATGTCTGCATACTATTTTCACTCACTGTTCTTGAAGGGCAGAATAGGACATCAGATCCCTTGAAATGGAGTTAAGATGGGTGGTGAGCCACCACAGAGTTTCTGGGAATCAAAACCAGGTCTTTCAAAAGAGCAGCGAATGCTTTTAATAGTGTATGCCTTTTCAGTCCTACCAGATTTTCAAGGCACATTCTGTCCATATAGCCCACGCAGGCTTTGAAAATGCCATGCTCCTGCCTGAATCTGCAAAATGCTAGGAACACGTGGGCCATCAATCCCTGGCCCGTGATCTGTATGATTTCACAGAAGGTTACAGGTCAACAATGAGTGGTGATGCTAGGTCTAAGTATACTTAATAAATATCACAACGCACAAGAGCTCAAGTCTTGTTCTAATGAAACCTAGAAACTCCTTGTGGATCCACGGGTAGATGTCAATTTCCACAACTTACCACGGGGTCGTGTTTGGTGGCACTCTTCCCGGACTCCAATGTTGAGTACACTGGCTCACCTAGAAGTTAAACCAGGAAAATTCATGAGTTCTCCCTTTATTTTCAGGAGGTTTCCCAATCCAAATACCACTGACATGTCCCATTCCCCTTGTCGGGATAGAATACAGGGCGACAGGAATACGATAGCAATGCTCATCACGGTGACAAAAGCAGCCTCAGACTTGGGAGAATTTCGATAGAACACATATGGTTTTGAAGTGTGCTGGTGACATGTACAGCTGGCTCTTAGGCAATCTTGCTTATTAGCCTTAAAGAACAACTAGAGATTCAGCATTCACATCCTGTCTGCATGGTATGCCAACCTTTCCTTCAGGACTGGACAGGCACTGTTATGGTCGAGAACCCTTACAAGTGACTCAACAAACATATAATGAAAAGTTCAATTTCTTAATATTATTTTTTGTTTATGTCCATTGCATTTATAACTACAACAGAAACACTCCTTTACTGATTCAGTGTATAATGAGTGACAGTAGCAGGCAACCTGACAGGTTAAATCTACTAAATATAAATGATGGAATAAGATAATTTATTAAGAACAAGAAAACAAATTATGTTACAGGTAGTCGTTTAAATATCCACTGGCATCGGCCGGCTTCATATCGTTGTAGGAAACAGGATGGATATAAATGGACTGTAATCTATGAGATGATACCCATGGAACTCAGGAGAGTTTGTATTATGGCCAGATAATGGAATGCATTACTATGGCATCAAAACTAACCTTACACATACACACACACATTAGCTGACACACCTATATCATTCACAGCATGAATGGTGTGGTCAAATGGCTCCAGTGGTCAAGGGAACAGTCCACTCTTCCTTAGGACCCATGCTTGGTTCACAGAAACTACACAGCAGCTGACAGCCATCTGTATCTGCAATTCCAGGTTCTCTGAAGGCTTCTTATGTCCTCCACATGTGTCACACATGAGCGTGATACACAGAAATAGGATGGAAGCATTGCCACAATCATGGGATAGCTGCCAAGGAGGGCTGCTAACAGGGCGTACTTACAGCCCAAAAGAGAAAAGTGCCTTGCACCGAAGCTCTATGTAGATGCTGGGAACAAAGCCCAAGTCCTCAGTTCTGCTGGAGGAGCCAGTATTAACCAGTCACCTCCCATTTTTTTTTCCAGCCACAGACCCTGCCCTCTGGAAGCACAGAATAAAACGTACTCATTATGGAACCATGTTGATGGGACACTGCCAAATAAGACTTTACTTCAATTAAATTTTGAGGGGCTATACCTGCAGGTACCTATACGTTTGTCTGGAACCACATGTTTCTACACATTCCTGGACTAATGAAATAGATAATAGTTGTTAAGATATCCCCAATACTGAGAATGCAGGCATAACAACAACGATTATGTTAGACATAATAATCCAATTAAAAGATACTATCCATATGGAGATCAAAGGGAAATACCTTACACATAAAGTTAGTAATCATATCACACGTCCTTTCCAAAAACTAATCTGAAATTCTAATTGCATTAGGCTTCCAACTGAGCAACAGCAGCAGTACAGAAGGAACAGCAGTCGCCTAAACAGCCAATGAGAAGAACCGACTGCCATGGAAAGTGACAAGTCTCCTTGTGTATCAGGATGTGCCTGCAGGTGCATTTTGCACGTTCGGGAGCTGGTTGTTGGGAAGGGAGAAACGAGTCTGGTGCGAGCTCATATATACTTTCATGATTTGTGAATGGGGCCACTGTGCATCTTTGGGGAAGTGAAGATGGAATGTGACACGGCACCCCCACGTTTCTCAGGATCCAAGAAGCTGAACCCGTTTACGTTTCACTTATGCAACCAAAGCTCCAGACCATATTTTTGATGTTCCCAACTCAACACCACAATACATGATCAAAGGAATAAATCTTGAGTGGAAATATGTACTTGTAAAGTACATAGCATTAATAAGAGATAACATAACTAACACTTTAAGGTGTATTTGTCCTATCTAAAGAGCTATATGAGATCTCAGTTCATTGACGTCTTACTGTAATAGAGCTTTCAATGGAGTAAACTTTCAGAATTCACATTCCTATCATGAGACCAACCTGTCATCCTCAAGTGAAATTCCCTGTAAAGTCAGAGAAAGGACTTGCACCCCAATAAAGGCTTATCATTTACCTAGGAGTATAATAATAGAGGCCATGACAGAGAGGAGACACCTAGGAGCACTGATTGTTTCTTCTTCTTCATGTTATAGACACATGGACACATGATTCACAGCAACAAAATATTAAATGTATTTTAGATTTTAAATATGATTGGGTGGGAACAATGACTTTGGGGGAAAACTTTGAAGTAATTGACTCCGGAATTTTTAGCCTAAACATTGAGTCATGACATGCTATATTGGCCTCGGTACATTCTTATCAATGAAGACACAGAAATTTAATCTGAAAACGGTTTGCAGCTGGGCATGTGTGGCCCAGGAATCTACTCTCTGCACCTACGAATCAAATATATGTGGATATCTATGATGTTAGGGAGGCCTGATGAACAGAAAATTGGGGGACATGCTCACCATATAGGTTGGGGAGAAAAAAAAAGAAAAACAGACAATAAAAACAGACACAACTTGGAAATTTACTGTTCTTCTGGTCTGTCAGAAAACAATTCATTTTCAAAATTCCATAATGTGTATCAAGGTGAAGCCTTGACATCATAGACATTTGGACTGTAAACTGAGGGCCCTCATGACCCTTTCCTTATCCAGTTGGTTTTGGGAACTGTTTCTAACAGAATGAAGAAAAAACTTTAAGTTAAGCACAGACCAACATTCAAAAATACTCAGACTTTTAAAACAAAACCTACCTGGCATTGGAGGAAACGGTGGTCCCACAAAGTCCCCTGGTGGGAAATACCATCCAGGACCTCCACAGGCGTTTCCTGGAGGAGGAGGTGGTGGGATCTGGCCTCTTGGATCAACTGTAAAGGCAGGGCCCTCAGGTCCTCTAAGCTCAGAACCAAGTGGAGGAGTCAATTCATGTCCAGCTGCATCATGTGCATCATGGCCAGAGGTGGGCAAACGTGTCTCCTGGAACAGAGTGACAATATGCTGTCAGTGAGGTAGTTTGCTTCACTATTGCTTTACTGGGAGTGTCAGGCACAGAAGAAAGCATTCCATGACATTCCAGCAAGCCATGTAACAGCCCCAGTTTGCCACATGTGTACAGGTGCTGTCTACTCGCTATCCTAACTAGGGTTACTAGTTCAGCACAAATTGTTAAACATGGCAGTGAAACTCTCCCTAGCTCACCCTCAAACAAACACACAGTTCATGCTGATCTAGATAGACAGACACTTTATGAAACAGATATGCACCAGGAGGTTGGTAGAGACAATGGCCTTGAATACATGAACTCCCATTCAGATATTGGTATAGTTCTGTCAGTATGTGGCTAAATGGTCAATACAGTGGGATCGAAGACTGGAAGCATCTCTAATGGAAAAACCTATCTGGAATCGAAAAATAACGACGGTTTTTATCAGACACACACAAATAGGAAAACTCTTGAGTTGAGCATATTTCCACAATGAACAAAATCAAGGCTGTGTGTTAAAAGTAAAATAGATACATATTAAGATTCCAGTAAGATTTGCAGGACAGAAGTCTGAAAAAGAGCATTACAATTGAACAAATGTTGAATGTAATCTAAAAGTGTTAAAAGTTGAAGTGGGAGATATCAGTGTTTTTTTTTTTATCATTGTTTTTCTCTTGTTTTTGTTAGCATTTTTTTTTTTCATTTCACAGAAAGGGCATTTTTGACTCCATGTATGTCTGCATACTATTTTCACTCACTGTTCTTGAAGGGCAGAATAGGACATCAGATCCCTTGAAATGGAGTTAAGATGGGTGGTGAGCCACCACAGAGTTTCTGGGAATCAAAACCAGGTCCTTCAAAAGAGCAGCGAATGCTTTTAACAGTGTATGCCTTTTCAGTCCTACCAGGTTTTCAAGGCACATTCTGTCCATATAGCCCACGCAGGCTTTGAAAATGCCATGCTCCTGCCTGAATCTGCAAAATGCTAGGAACACGTGGGCCATCAATCCCCCGCTGGCCCGTGATCTGTATGATTTCACAGAAGGTTACAGGTCAACAATGAGTGGTGATGCTAGGTCTAAGTATACTTAATAAATATCACAACGCACAAGAGCTCAAGTCTTGTTCTAATGAAACCTAGAAACTCCTTGTGGATCCACGGGTAGATGTCAATTTCCACAACTTACCACGGGGTCGTGTTTGGTGGCACTCTTCCCGGACTCCAATGTTGAGTACACTGGCTCACCTAGAAGTTAAACCAGGAAAATTCATGAGTTCTCCCTTTATTTTCAGGAGGTTTCCCAATCCAAATACCACTGACATGTCCCATTCCCCTTGTCGGGATAGAATACAGGGCGACAGGAATACGATAGCAATGCTCATCACGGTGACAAAAGCAGCCTCAGACTTGGGAGAATTTCGATAGAACACATATGGTTTTGAAGTGTGCTGGTGACATGTACAGCTGGCTCTTAGGCAATCTTGCTTATTAGCCTTAAAGAACAACTAGAGATTCAGCATTCACATCCTGTCTGCATGGTATGCCAACCTTTCCTTCAGGACTGGACAGGCACTGTTATGGTCGAGAACCCTTACAAGTGACTCAACAAACATATAATGAAAAGTTCAATTTCTTAATATTATTTTTTGTTTATGTCCATTGCATTTATAACTACAACAGAAACACTCCTTTACTGATTCAGTGTATAATGAGTGACAGTAGCAGGCAACCTGACAGGTTAAATCTACTAAATATAAATGATGGAATAAGATAATTTATTAAGAACAAGAAAACAAATTATTTTACAGGTAGTCGTTTAAATATCCACTGGCATCGGCCGGCTTCATATCGTTGTAGGAAACAGGATGGATATAAATGGACTGTAATCTATGAGATGATACCCATGGAACTCAGGAGAGTTTGTATTATGGCCAGATAATGGAATGCATTACTATGGCATCAAAACTAACCTTACACATACACACACACATTAGCTGACACACCTATATCATTCACAGCATGAATGGTGTGGTCAAATGGCTCCAGTGGTCAAGGGAACAGTCCACTCTTCCTTAGGACCCATGCTTGGTTCACAGAAACTACACAGCAGCTGACAGCCATCTGTATCTGCAATTCCAGGTTCTCTGAAGGCTTCTTATGTCCTCCACATGTGTCACACATGAGCGTGATACACAGAAATAAGATGGAAGCATTGCCACAATCATGGGATAGCTGCCAAGGAGGGCTGCTAACAGGGCGTACTTACAGCCCAAAAGAGAAAAGTGCCTTGCACCGAAGCTCTATGTAGATGCTGGGAACAAAGCCCAAGTCCTCAGTTCTGCTGGAGGAGCCAGTATTAACCAGTCACCTCCCATTTTTTTCCAGCCACAGACCCTGCCCTCTGGAAGCACAGAATAAAACGTACTCATTATGGAACCATGTTGATGGGACACTGCCAAATAAGACTTTACTTCAATTAAATTTTGAGGGGCTATACCTGCAGGTACCTATACGTTTGTCTGGAACCACATGTTTCTACACATTCCTGGACTAATGAAATAGATAATAGTTGTTAAGATATCCCCAATACTGAGAATGCAGGCATAACAACAACGATTATGTTAGACATAATAATCCAATTAAAAGATACTATCCATATGGAGATCAAAGGGAAATACCTTACTCATAAAGTTAGTAATCATATCACACGTCCTTTCCAAAAACTAATCTGAAATTCTAATTGCATTAGGCTTCCAACTGAGCAACAGCAGCAGTACAGAAGGAACAGCAGTCGCCTAAACAGCCAATGAGAAGAACCGACTGCCATGGAAAGTGACAAGTCTCCTTGTGTATCAGGATGTGCCTGCAGGTGCATTTTGCACGTTCGGGAGCTGGTTGTTGGGAAGGGAGAAACGAGTCTGGTGCGAGCTCATATATACTTTCATGATTTGTGAATGGGGCCACTGTGCATCTTTGGGGAAGTGAAGATGGAATGTGACACGGCACCCCCACGTTTCTCAGGATCCAAGAAGCTGAACCCGTTTACGTTTCACTTATGCAACCAAAGCTCCAGACCATATTTTTGATGTTCCCAACTCAACACCACAATACATGATCAAAGGAATAAATCTTGAGTGGAAATATGTACTTGTAAAGTACATAGCATTAATAAGAGATAACATAACTAACACTTTAAGGTGTATTTGTCCTATCTAAAGAGCTATATGAGATCTCAGTTCATTGACGTCTTACTGTAATAGAGCTTTCAATGGAGTAAACTTTCAGAATTCACATTCCTATCATGAGACCAACCTGTCATCCTCAAGTGAAATTCCCTGTAAAGTCAGAGAAAGGACTTGCACCCCAATAAAGGCTTATCATTTACCTAGGAGTATAATAATAGAGGCCATGACAGAGAGGAGACACCTAGGAGCACTGATTGTTTCTTCTTCTTCATGTTATAGACACATGGACACATGATTCACAGCAACAAAATATTAAATGTATTTTAGATTTTAAATATGATTGGGTGGGAACAATGACTTTGGGGGAAAACTTTGAAGTAATTGACTCCGGAATTTTTAGCCTAAACATTGAGTCATGACATGCTATATTGGCCTCGGTACATTCTTATCAATGAAGACACAGAAATTTAATCTGAAAACGGTTTGCAGCTGGGCATGTGTGGCCCAGGAATCTACTCTCTGCACCTACGAATCAAATATATGTGGATATCTATGATGTTAGGGAGGCCTGATGAACAGAAAATTGGGGGACATGCTCACCATATAGGTTGGGGAGAAAAAAAAAAGAAAAACAGAAAATAAAAACAGACACAACTTGGAAATTTACTGTTCTTCTGGTCTGTCAGAAAACAATTCATTTTCAAAATTCCATAATGTGTATCAAGGTGAAGCCTTGACATCATAGACATTTGGACTGTAAACTGAGGGCCCTCATGACCCTTTCCTTATCCAGTTGGTTTTGGGAACTGTTTCTAACAGAATGAAGAAAAAACTTTAAGTTAAGCACAGACCAACATTCAAAAATACTCAGACTTTTAAAACAAAACCTACCTGGCATTGGAGGAAACGGTGGTCCCACAAAGTCCCCTGGTGGGAAATACCATCCAGGACCTCCACAGGCGTTTCCTGGAGGAGGAGGTGGTGGGATCTGGCCTCTTGGATCAACTGTAAAGGCAGGGCCCTCAGGTCCTCTAAGCTCAGAACCAAGTGGAGGAGTCAATTCATGTCCAGCTGCATCATGTGCATCATGGCCAGAGGTGGGCAAACGTGTCTCCTGGAACAGAGTGACAATATGCTGTCAGTGAGGTAGTTTGCTTCACTATTGCTTTACTGGGAGTGTCAGGCACAGAAGAAAGCATTCCATGACATTCCAGCAAGCCATGTAACAGCCCCAGTTTGCCACATGTGTACAGGTGCTGTCTACTCGCTATCCTAACTAGGGTTACTAGTTCAGCACAAATTGTTAAACATGGCAGTGAAACTCTCCCTAGCTCACCCTCAAACAAACACACAGTTCATGCTGATCTAGATAGACAGACACTTTATGAAACAGATATGCACCAGGAGGTTGGTAGAGACAATGGCCTTGAATACATGAACTCCCATTCAGATATTGGTATAGTTCTGTCAGTATGTGGCTAAATGGTCAATACAGTGGGATCGAAGACTGGAAGCATCTCTAATGGAAAAACCTATCTGGAATCGAAAAATAACGACGGTTTTTATCAGACACACACAAATAGGAAAACTCTTGAGTTGAGCATATTTCCACAATGAACAAAATCAAGGCTGTGTGTTAAAAGTAAAATAGATACATATTAAGATTCCAGTAAGATTTGCAGGACAGAAGTCTGAAAAAGAGCATTACAATTGAACAAATGTTGAATGTAATCTAAAAGTGTTAAAAGTTGAAGTGGGAGATATCAGTGTTTTTTTTTTATCATTGTTTTTCTCTTGTTTTTGTTAGCATTTTTTTTTTTCATTTCACAGAAAGGGCATTTTTGACTCCATGTATGTCTGCATACTATTTTCACTCACTGTTCTTGAAGGGCAGAATAGGACATCAGATCCCTTGAAATGGAGTTAAGATGGGTGGTGAGCCACCACAGAGTTTCTGGGAATCAAAACCAGGTCCTTCAAAAGAGCAGCGAATGCTTTTAACAGTGTATGCCTTTTCAGTCCTACCAGGTTTTCAAGGCACATTCTGTCCATATAGCCACGCAGGCTTTGAAAATGCCATGCTCCTGCCTGAATCTGCAAAATGCTAGGAACACGTGGGCCATCAATCCCCCCTGGCCCGTGATCTGTATGATTTCACAGAAGGTTACAGGTCAACAATGAGTGGTGATGCTAGGTCTAAGTATACTTAATAAATATCACAACGCACAAGAGCTCAAGTCTTGTTCTAATGAAACCTAGAAACTCCTTGTGGATCCACGGGTAGATGTCAATTTCCACAACTTACCACGGGGTCGTGTTTGGTGGCACTCTTCCCGGACTCCAATGTTGAGTACACTGGCTCACCTAGAAGTTAAACCAGGAAAATTCATGAGTTCTCCCTTTATTTTCAGGAGGTTTCCCAATCCAAATACCACTGACATGTCCCATTCCCCTTGTCGGGATAGAATACAGGGCGACAGGAATACGATAGCAATGCTCATCACGGTGACAAAAGCAGCCTCAGACTTGGGAGAATTTCGATAGAACACATATGGTTTTGAAGTGTGCTGGTGACATGTACAGCTGGCTCTTAGGCAATCTTGCTTATTAGCCTTAAAGAACAACTAGAGATTCAGCATTCACATCCTGTCTGCATGGTATGCCAACCTTTCCTTCAGGACTGGACAGGCACTGTTATGGTCGAGAACCCTTACAAGTGACTCAACAAACATATAATGAAAAGTTCAATTTCTTAATATTATTTTTTGTTTATGTCCATTGCATTTATAACTACAACAGAAACACTCCTTTACTGATTCAGTGTATAATGAGTGACAGTAGCAGGCAACCTGACAGGTTAAATCTACTAAATATAAATGATGGAATAAGATAATTTATTAAGAACAAGAAAACAAATTATTTTACAGGTAGTCGTTTAAATATCCACTGGCATCGGCCGGCTTCATATCGTTGTAGGAAACAGGATGGATATAAATGGACTGTAATCTATGAGATGATACCCATGGAACTCAGGAGAGTTTGTATTATGGCCAGATAATGGAATGCATTACTATGGCATCAAAACTAACCTTACACATACACACACACATTAGCTGACACACCTATATCGTTCACAGCATGAATGGTGTGGTCAAATGGCTCCAGTGGTCAAGGGAACAGTCCACTCTTCCTTAGGACCCGTGCTTGGTTCACAGAAACTACACAGCAGCTGACAGCCATCTGTATCTGCAATTCCAGGTTCTCTGAAGGCTTCTTATGTCCTCCACATGTGTCACACATGAGCGTGATACACAGAAATAAGATGGAAGCATTGCCACAATCATGGGATAGCTGCCAAGGAGGGCTGCTAACAGGGCGTACTTACAGCCCAAAAGAGAAAAGTGCCTTGCACCGAAGCTCTATGTAGATGCTGGGAACAAAGCCCAAGTCCTCAGTTCTGCTGGAGGAGCCAGTATTAACCAGTCACCTCCCATTTTTTTCCAGCCACAGACCCTGCCCTCTGGAAGCACAGAATAAAACGTACTCATTATGGAACCATGTTGATGGGACACTGCCAAATAAGACTTTACTTCAATTAAATTTTGAGGGGCTATACCTGCAGGTACCTATACGTTTGTCTGGAACCACATGTTTCTACACATTCCTGGACTAATGAAATAGATAATAGTTGTTAAGATATCCCCAATACTGAGAATGCAGGCATAACAACAACGATTATGTTAGACATAATAATCCAATTAAAAGATACTATCCATATGGAGATCAAAGGGAAATACCTTACACATAAAGTTAGTAATCATATCACACGTCCTTTCCAAAAACTAATCTGAAATTCTAATTGCATTAGGCTTCCAACTGAGCAACAGCAGCAGTACAGAAGGAACAGCAGTCGCCTAAACAGCCAATGAGAAGAACCGACTGCCATGGAAAGTGACAAGTCTCCTTGTGTATCAGGAGGTGCCTGCAGGTGCATTTTGCACGTTCGGGAGCTGGTTGTTGGGAAGGGAGAAACGAGTCTGGTGCGAGCTCATATATACTTTCATGATTTGTGAATGGGGCCACTGTGCATCTTTGGGGAAGTGAAGATGGAATGTGACACGGCACCCCCACGTTTCTCAGGATCCAAGAAGCTGAACCCGTTTACGTTTCACTTATGCAACCAAAGCTCCAGACCATATTTTTGATGTTCCCAACTCAACACCACAATACATGATCAAAGGAATAAATCTTGAGTGGAAATATGTACTTGTAAAGTACATAGCATTAATAAGAGATAACATAACTAACACTTTAAGGTGTATTTGTCCTATCTAAAGAGCTATATGAGATCTCAGTTCATTGACGTCTTACTGTAATAGAGCTTTCAATGGAGTAAACTTTCAGAATTCACATTCCTATCATGAGACCAACCTGTCATCCTCAAGTGAAATTCCCTGTAAAGTCAGAGAAAGGACTTGCACCCCAATAAAGGCTTATCATTTACCTAGGAGTATAATAATAGAGGCCATGACAGAGAGGAGACACCTGGGAGCACTGATTGTTTCTTCTTCTTCATGTTATAGACACATGGACACATGATTCACAGCAACAAAATATTAAATGTATTTTAGATTTTAAATATGATTGGGTGGGAACAATGACTTTGGGGGAAAACTTTGAAGTAATTGACTCCGGAATTTTTAGCCTAAACATTGAGTCATGACATGCTATATTGGCCTCGGTACATTCTTATCAATGAAGACACAGAAATTTAATCTGAAAACGGTTTGCAGCTGGGCATGTGTGGCCCAGGAATCTACTCTCCGCACCCAGGAATCAAATATATGTGGATATCTATGATGTTAGGGAGGCCTGATGAACAGAAAACTGGGGGACATGCTCACCATATAGGGTGGGGAGAAAAAAAAGAAAAACAGACAATAAAAACAGACACAACTTGGAAATTTACTGTTCTTCTGGTCTGTCAGAAAACAATTCATTTTCAAAATTCCATAATGTGTATCAAGGTGAAGCCTTGACATCATAGACATTTGGACTGTAAACTGAGGGCCCTCATGACCCTTTCCTTATCCAGTTGGTTTTGGGAACTGTTTCTAACAGAATGAAGAAACAAACTTTAAGTTAAGCACAGACCAACATTCAAAAATACTCAGACTTTTAAAACAAAACCTACCTGGCATTGGAGGAAACGGTGGTCCCACAAAGTCCCCTGGTGGGAAATACCATCCAGGACCTCCACAGGCGTTTCCTGGAGGAGGAGGTGGTGGGATCTGGCCTCTTGGATCAACTGTAAAGGCAGGGCCCTCAGGTCCTCTAAGCTCAGAACCAAGTGGAGGAGTCAATTCATGTCCAGCTGCATCATGTGCATCATGGCCAGAGGTGGGCAAACGTGTCTCCTGGAACAGAGTGACAATATGCTGTCAGTGAGGTAGTTTGCTTCACTATTGCTTTACTGGGAGTGTCAGGCACAGAAGAAAGCATTCCATGACATTCCAGCAAGCCATGTAACAGCCCCAGTTTGCCACATGTGTACAGGTGCTGTCTACTCGCTATCCTAACTAGGGTTACTAGTTCAGCACAAATTGTTAAACATGGCAGTGAAACTCTCCCTAGCTCACCCTCAAACAAACACACAGTTCATGCTGATCTAGATAGACAGACACTTTATGAAACAGATATGCACCAGGAGGTAGTTAGAGACAATGGCCTTGAATACATGAACTCCCATTCAGATATTGGTATAGTTCTGTCAGTATGTGGCTACATGGTCAATACAGTGGGATCGAAGACTGGAAGCATCTCTAATGGAAAAACCTATCTGGAATCGAAAAATAACGACGGTTTTTATCAGACACACACAAATAGGAAAACTCTTGAGTTGAGCATATTTCCACAATGAACAAAATCAAGGCTGTGTGTTAAAAGTAAAATAGATACATATTAAGATTCCAGTAAGATTTGCAGGACAGAAGTCTGAAAAAGAGCATTACAATTGAACAAATGTTGAATGTAATCTAAAAGTGTTAAAAGTTGAAGTGGGAGATATCAGTGTTTTTTTTTTTATCATTGTTTTTCTCTTGTTTTTGTTAGCATTTTTTTTTTTTCATTTCACAGAAAGGGCATTTTTGACTCCATGTATGTCTGCATACTATTTTCACTCACTGTTCTTGAAGGGCAGAATAGGACATCAGATCCCTTGAAATGGAGTTAAGATGGGTGGTGAGCCACCACAGAGTTTCTGGGAATCAAAACCAGGTCCTTCAAAAGAGCAGCGAATGCTTTTAATAGTGTATGCCTTTTCAGTCCTACCAGGTTTTCAAGGCACATTCTGTCCATATAGCCCACGCAGGCTTTGAAAATGCCATGCTCCTGCCTGAATCTGCAAAAGCTAGGAACACGTGGCCAACAATCCCTGGCCCGTGATCTGTATGATTTCACAGAAGGTTACAGGTCAACAATGAGTGGTGATGCTAGGTCTAAGTATACTTAATAAATATCACAACGCACAAGAGCTCAAGTCTTGTTCTAATGAAACCTAGAAACTCCTTGTGGATCCACGGGTAGATGTCAATTTCCACAACTTACCACGGGGTCGTGTTTGGTGGCACTCTTCCCCGGACTCCAATGTTGAGTACACTGGCTCACCTAGAAGTTAAACCAGGAAAATTCATGAGTTCTCCCTTTATTTTCAGGAGGTTTCCCAATCCAAATACCACTGACATGTCCCATTCCCCTTGTCGGGATAGAATACAGGGCGACAGGAATACGATAGCAATGCTCATCACGGTGACAAAAGCAGCCTCAGACTTGGGAGAATTTCGATAGAACACATATGGTTTTGAAGTGTGCTGGTGACATGTACAGCTGGCTCTTAGGCAATCTTGCTTATTAGCCTTAAAGAACAACTAGAGATTCAGCATTCACATCCTGTCTGCATGGTATGCCAACCTTTCCTTCAGGACTGGACAGGCACTGTTATGGTCGAGAACCCTTACAAGTGACTCAACAAACATATAATGAAAAGTTCAATTTCTTAATATTATTTTTTGTTTATGTCCATTGCATTTATAACTACAACAGAAACACTCCTTTACTGATTCAGTGTATAATGAGTGACAGTAGCAGGCAACCTGACAGGTTAAATCTACTAAATATAAATGATGGAATAAGATAATTTATTAAGAACAAGAAAACAAATTATTTTACAGGTAGTCGTTTAAATATCCACTGGCATCGGCCGGCTTCATATCGTTGTAGGAAACAGGATGGATATAAATGGACTGTAATCTATGAGATGATACCCATGGAACTCAGGAGAGTTTGTATTATGGCCAGATAATGGAATGCATTACTATGGCATCAAAACTAACCTTACACATACACACACACATTAGCTGACACACCTATATCGTTCACAGCATGAATGGTGTGGTCAAATGGCTCCAGTGGTCAAGGGAACAGTCCACTCTTCCTTAGGACCCATGCTTGGTTCACAGAAACTACACAGCAGCTGACAGCCATCTGTATCTGCAATTCCAGGTTCTCTGAAGGCTTCTTATGTCCTCCACATGCGTCACACATGAGCGTGATACACAGAAATAAGATGGAAGCATTGCCACAATCATGGGATAGCTGCCAAGGAGGGCTGCTAACAGGGCGTACTTACAGCCCAAAAGAGAAAAGTGCCTTGCACCGAAGCTCTATGTAGATGCTGGGAACAAAGCCCAAGTCCTCAGTTCTGCTGGAGGAGCCAGTATTAACCAGTCACCTACCATTTTTTTCCAGCCACAGACCCTGCCCTCTGGAAGCACAGAATAAAACGTACTCATTATGGAACCATGTTGATGGGACACTGCCAAATAAGACTTTACTTCAATTAAATTTTGAGGGGCTATACCTGCAGGTACCTATACGTTTGTCTGGAACCACATGTTTCTACACATTCCTGGACTAATGAAATAGATAGTAGTGGTTAAGATATCCCCAATACTGAGAATGCAGGCATAACAACAACGATTATGTTAGACATAATAATCCAATTAAAAGATACTATCCATATGGAGATCAAAGGGAAATACCTTACTCATGAGGTTAGTAATCATATCACACGTCCTTTCCAAAAACTAATCTGAAATTCTAATTGCATTAGGCTTCCAACTGAGCAACAGCAGCAGTACAGAAGGAACAGCAGTCGCCTAAACAGCCAATGAGAAGAACCGACTGCCATGGAAAGTGACAAGTCTCCTTGTGTATCAGGAGGTGCCTGCAGGTGCATTTTGCACGTTCGGGAGCTGGTTGTTGGGAAGGGAGAAACGAGTCTGGTGGGAGCTCATATATACTTTCATGATTTGTGAGTGGGGCCACTGTGCCTCTTTGGGGAAGTTAAGATGGAATGCGACTCGGCACCCCCACGTTTCTCAGGATCCAAGAAGCTGAACCCGTTTACGTTTCACTTATGCAACCAAAGCTCCAGACCATATTTTTGATGTTCCCAACTCAACACCACAATACATGATCAAAGGAATAAATCTTGAGTGGAAATATGTACTTGTAAAGTACATAGCATTAATAAGAGATAACATAACTAACACTTTAAGGTGTATTTGTCCTATCTAAAGAGCTATATGAGATCTCAGTGCATTGACGTCTTACTGTAATAGAGCTTTTCAATGGAGTAAACTTTCAGAATTCACATTCCTATCATGAGACCAACCTGTCATCCTCAACGTGAAATTCCCTGTAAAGTCAGAGAAAGGACTTGCACCCCAATAAAGGCTTATCATTTACCTAGGAGTATAATAATAGAGGCCATGACAGAGAGGAGACACCTAGGAGCACTGATTGTTTCTTCTTCTTCATGTTATAGACACATGGACACATGATTCACAGCAACAAAATATTAAATGTATTTTAGATTTTAAATATGATTGGGTGGGAACAATGACTTTGGGGGAAAACTTTGAAGTAATTGACTCCGGAATTTTTAGCCTAAACATTGAGTCATTACATGCTATATTGGCCTCGGTACATTCTTATCAATGAAGACACAGAAATTTAATCTGAAAACGGTTTGCAGCTGGGCATGTGTGGCCCAGGAATCTACTCTCCGCACCCAGGAATCAAATATATGTGGATATCTATGATGTTAGGGAGGCCTGATGAACAGAAAATTGGGGGACATGCTCACCATATAGGGTGGGGAGAAAAGAAAAGGAAAACAGACAATAAAAACAGACACAACTTGGAAATTTACTGTTCTTCTGGCCTGTCAGGACACAATTCATTTTCAAAATTCCATAATGTGTATCAAGGTGAAGCCTTGACATCATAGACATTTGGACTGTAAACTGAGGGCCCTCATGACACTTTCCTTATCCAGTTGGTTTTGGGAACTGTTTATAACAGAATCAAGAAACAAACTTTAAGTTAAGCACAGACCAACATTCAAAAATACTCAGACTTTTAAAACAAAACCTACCTGGCATTGGAGGAAACGGTGGTCCCACAAAGTCCCCTGGTGGGAAATACCATCCAGGACCTCCACAGGCGTTTCCTGGAGGAGGAGGTGGTGGGATCTGGCCTCTTGGATCAACTGTAAAGGCAGGGCCCTCAGGTCCTCTAAGCTCAGAACCAAGTGGAGGAGTCAATTCATGTCCAGCTGCATCATGTGCATCATGGCCAGAGGTGGGCAAACGTGTCTCCTGGAACAGAGTGACAATATGCTGTCAGTGAGGTAGTTTGCTTCACTATTGCTTTACTGGGAGTGTCAGGCACAGAAGAAAGCATTCCATGACATTCCAGCAAGCCATGTAACAGCCCCAGTTTGCCACATGTGTACAGGTGCTGTCTACTCGCTATCCTAACTAGGGTTACTAGTTCAGCACAAATTGTTAAACATGGCAGTGAAACTCTCCCTAGCTCACCCTCAAACAAACACACAGTTCATGCTGATCTAGATAGACAGACACTTTATGAAACAGATATGCACCAGGAGGTTGGTAGAGACAATGGCCTTGAATACATGAACTCCCATTCAGATATTGGTATAGTTCTGTCAGTATGTGGCTAAATGGTCAATACAGTGGGATCGAAGACTGGAAGCATCTCTAATGGAAAAACCTATCTGGAATCGAAAAATAACGACGGTTTTTATCAGACACACACAAATAGGAAAACTCTTGAGTTGAGCATATTTCCACAATGAACAAAATCAAGGCTGTGTGTTAAAAGTAAAATAGATACATATTAAGATTCCAGTAAGATTTGCAGGACAGAAGTCTGAAAAAGAGCATTACAATTGAACAAATGTTGAATGTAATCTAAAAGTGTTAAAAGTTGAAGTGGGAGATATCAGTGTTTTTTTTTTATCATTGTTTTTCTCTTGTTTTTGTTAGCATTTTTTTTTTTTCATTTCACAGAAAGGGCATTTTTGACTCCATGTATGTCTGCATACTATTTTCACTCACTGTTCTTGAAGGGCAGAATAGGACATCAGATCCCTTGAAATGGAGTTAAGATGGGTGGTGAGCCACCACAGAGTTTCTGGGAATCAAAACCAGGTCCTTCAAAAGAGCAGCGAATGCTTTTAACAGTGTATGCCTTTTCAGTCCTACCAGGTTTTCAAGGCACATTCTGTCCATATAGCCCACGCAGGCTTTGAAAATGCCATGCTCCTGCCTGAATCTGCAAATGCTGGAACACGTGGGCCATCAATCCCTGGCCCGTGATCTGTATGATTTCACAGAAGGTTACAGGTCAACAATGAGTGGTGATGCTAGGTCTAAGTATACTTAATAAATATCACAACGCACAAGAGCTCAAGTCTTGTTCTAATGAAACCTAGAAACTCCTTGTGGATCCACGGGTAGATGTCAATTTCCACAACTTACCACGGGGTCGTGTTTGGTGGCACTCTTCCCGGACTCCAATGTTGAGTACACTGGCTCACCTAGAAGTTAAACCAGGAAAATTCATGAGTTCTCCCTTTATTTTCAGGAGGTTTCCCAATCCAAATACCACTGACATGTCCCATTCCCCTTGTCGGGATAGAATACAGGGCGACAGGAATACGATAGCAATGCTCATCACGGTGACAAAAGCAGCCTCAGACTTGGGAGAATTTCGATAGAACACATATGGTTTTGAAGTGTGCTGGTGACATGTACAGCTGGCTCTTAGGCAATCTTGCTTATTAGCCTTAAAGAACAACTAGAGATTCAGCATTCACATCCTGTCTGCATGGTATGCCAACCTTTCCTTCAGGACTGGACAGGCACTGTTATGGTCGAGAACCCTTACAAGTGACTCAACAAACATATAATGAAAAGTTCAATTTCTTAATATTATTTTTTGTTTATGTCCATTGCATTTATAACTACAACAGAAACACTCCTTTACTGATTCAGTGTATAATGAGTGACAGTAGCAGGCAACCTGACAGGTTAAATCTACTAAATATAAATGATGGAATAAGATAATTTATTAAGAACAAGAAAACAAATTATTTTACAGGTAGTCGTTTAAATATCCACTGGCATCGGCCGGCTTCATATCGTTGTAGGAAACAGGATGGATATAAATGGACTGTAATCTATGAGATGATACCCATGGAACTCAGGAGAGTTTGTATTATGGCCAGATAATGGAATGCATTACTATGGCATCAAAACTAACCTTACACATACACACACACATTAGCTGACACACCTATATCGTTCACAGCATGAATGGTGTGGTCAAATGGCTCCAGTGGTCAAGGGAACAGTCCACTCTTCCTTAGGACCCGTGCTTGGTTCACAGAAACTACACAGCAGCTGACAGCCATCTGTATCTGCAAATCCAGGTTCTCTGAAGGCTTCTTATGTCTTTCAACATGCGTCACACATGAGCGTGATACACAGAAATAAGATGGAAGCATTGCCACAATCATGGGATAGCTGCCAAGGAGGGCTGCTAACAGGGCGTACTTACAGCCCAAAAGAGAAAAGTGCCTTGCACCGAAGCTCTATGTAGATGCTGGGAACAAAGCCCAAGTCCTCAGTTCTGCTGGAGGAGCCAGTATTAACCAGTCACCTACCATTTTTTTCCAGCCACAGACCCTGCCCCTCTGGAAGCACAGAATAAAATGTACTCATTATGGAACCATGTTGATGGGTACACTGCCGGGTTAAATAAGACTTTACTTCAATTAAAATTTGAGGGGCTATACCTGCAGGTACCTATACGTTTGTCTGGAGCCAGATGTTTCTACACATTCCTGGACTAATGAAATAGATAGTAGTGGTTAAGATATCCCCAATACTGAGAATGCAGGCATAACAACAACGATTATGTTAGACATAATAATCCAATTAAAAGATACTATCCATATGGAGATCAAAGGGAAATACCTTACTCATGAGGTTAGTAATCACATCACACTTCCTTTCCAAAAACTAATCTGAAATTCTAATTGCATTAGGCTTTCAACTGAGCAACAGCAGCAGTACAGAAGGAACAGCAGTCGCCTAAACAGCCAATGAGAAGAACCGACTGCCATGGCAAGTGCCAGGTCTCCTTGTGTTACAGGAGGTGCCTGCAGGTGCAGTTTGCACGTTCGGGAGCTGGTTGTTGGGAAGGGGGAATCGAGTCTGGTGGGGGCTCATATATGCTTTCATGATGTGTGAGTGGGGCCACTGTGCCTCTTTGGGGAAGTGAAGATGGAATGCGACACGGCACCCCCACGTTTCTCAGGATCCAAGGAAGCTGAACCCGTTTACGTTTCACTTATGCAACCAAAGCTCCAGACCATATTTTTGATGTTCCCAACTCAACACCACAATACATGATCAAAGGAATAAATCTTGAGTGGAAATATGTACTTGTAAAGTACAAGCCAAGGTGTATTTGTCCTATCTAAAGAGCAATATGTGATCTCAGTGCATTGACGTCTTACTGTAATAGACCTTTTCCATGGAGTAAACTTTGAGAATTCACATTCCTATCATGAGACCAACCTGTCATCCTCAACGTGAAATATCCTGTAAAGTCAGAGAAAGGACTTGCACCCAAAAAAAGGCATATCATTCACCTAAGAGTATAATAATAGAGGCCATGACAGAGAGGAGACACCTGGGAGCACTGATTGGTTCTTCTTCTTCATGTTATAGACACATGGACACATGATTCACAGCAACAAAATATTATATGTATTTTAAATTTTAAATATGATTGGGTGGGAACAATGACTTTGGGGGAAAACTTTGAAGTAATTGACTCCGGAATTTTCAGCCAAAACATTGAGTCATTACAGGCTATATTGGCCTCGGTACATTCTTATCAATGAAGACACAGAAATTTAATCTGAAAACGGTTTGCAGCTGGGCATGTGTGGCCCAGGAATCTACTCTCCGCACCCAGGAATCAAATATATGTGGATATCTATGATGTTAGGGAGGCCTGATGAACAGAAAATTGGGGGAAATGCTCACCATATAGGGTGGGGGGAAAGAAAAAAAAGGAAAACAGACAATAAAAACAGACACAACTTGGAAATTTACATTTCTTCTGGCCTGTCAGGACACAATTCATTTTCAAAATTCCATAATGTGTATCAAGGTGAAGCCTTGACATCATAGACATTTGGACTGTAAACTGAGGGCCCTCATGACCCTTTCCTTATCCAGTTGGTGTTGGGAACTGTTTCTAACAGAATCAAGAAACAAACTTTAAGTTAAGCACAGACCAACATTCAAAAATACTCAGACTTTTAAAACAAAACCTACCTGGCATTGGAGGAAACGGTGGTCCCACAAAGTCCCCTGGTGGGACATACCATCCAGAACCTCCACAGACGTTTCCTTGAGGAGGAGGTGGTGGGATCTGGCCTCTTGGATCAACTGTAAAGGCAGGGCCCTCAGGTCCTCTAAGCTCAGAACCAAGTGGAGGAGTCAATTCATGTCCAGCTGCATCATGTGCATCATGGCCAGAGGTGGGCAAACGTGTCTCCTGGAACAGAGTGACAATATGCTGTCAGTGAGGTAGTTTGCTTCACTATTGCTTTACTGGGATTGTCAGGCACAGAAGAAAGCATTCCATGACATTCCAGCAAGCCATGTAACAGCCCCAGTTTGCCACATGTGTACAGGTGCCGCCTACTCGCTATCCTAACTAGGGTTACTAGTTCAGCACAAATCGTTAAACATGGCAGTGACACTCTCCCTAGCTCACCCTCAAACAAACACACAGTTCATGCTGATCTAGATAGACAGACACTTTATGAAACAGATATGCACCAGGAGGTAGTTAGAGACAATGGCCTTGAATACATGAACTCCCATTCAGATATTGGTATAGTTCTGTCAGTATGTGGCCACATGGTCAATACAGTGGGATCGAAGACTGGAAGCATCTCTAATGGAAAAACCTATCTGGAATCGAAAAATAACGACGGTTTTTATCAGACACACACAAATAGGAAAACTCTTGAGTTGAGCATATTTCCACAATGAACAAAATCAAGGCTGTGTGTTAAAAGTAAAATAGATACATATTAAGATTCCAGTAAGATTTGCAGGACAGAAGTCTGAAAAAGAGCATTACAATTGAACAAATGTTGAATGTAATCTAAAAGTGTTAAAAGTTGAAGTGGGAGATATCAGTGTTTTTTTTTTTATCATTATTTTTCTCTTGTTTTTGTTAGCATTTTTTTTTTTCATTTCACAGAAAGGGCATTTTTGACTCCATGTATGTCTGCATACTATTTTCACTCACTGTTCTTGAAGGGCAGAATAGGACATCAGATCCCTTGAAATGGAGTTAAGATGGGTGGTGAGCCACCACAGAGTTTCTGGGAATCAAAACCAGGTCCTTCAAAAGAGCAGCGAATGCTTTTAATAGTGTATGCCTTTTCAGTCCTACCAGATTTTCAAGGCACATTCTGTCCATATAGCCCACGCAGGCTTTGAAAATGCCATGCTCCTGCCTGAATCTGCAAAATGCTAGGAACACGTGGGCCATCAATCCCTGGCCCGTGATCTGTATGATTTCACAGAAGGTTACAGGTCAACAATGAGTGGTGATGCTAGGTCTAAGTATACTTAATAAATATCACAACGCACAAGAGCTCAAGTCTTGTTCTAATGAAACCTAGAAACTCCTTGTGGATCCACGGGTAGATGTCAATTTCCACAACTTACCACGGGGTCGTGTTTGGTGGCACTCTTCCCCGACTCCAATGTTGAGTACACTGGCTCACCTAGAAGTTAAACCAGGAAAATTCATGAGTTCTCCCTTTATTTTCAGGAGGTTTCCCCAATCCAAATACCACTGACATGTCCCATTCCCCTTGTCGGGATAGAATACAGGGCGACAGGAATACGATAGCAATGCTCATCACGGTGACAAAAGCAGCCTCAGACTTGGGAGAATTTCGATAGAACACATATGGTTTTGAAGTGTGCTGGTGACATGTACAGCTGGCTCTTAGGCAATCTTGCTTATTAGCCTTAAAGAACAACTAGAGATTCAGCATTCACATCCTGTCTGCATGGTATGCCAACCTTTCCTTCAGGACTGGACAGGCACTGTTATGGTCGAGAACCCTTACAAGTGACTCAACAAACATATAATGAAAAGTTCAATTTCTTAATATTATTTTTTGTTTATGTCCATTGCATTTATAACTACAACAGAAACACTCCTTTACTGATTCAGTGTATAATGAGTGACAGTAGCAGGCAACCTGACAGGTTAAATCTACTAAATATAAATGATGGAATAAGATAATTTATTAAGAACAAGAAAACAAATTATTTTACAGGTAGTCGTTTAAATATCCACTGGCATCGGCCGGCTTCATATCGTTGTAGGAAACAGGATGGATATAAATGGACTGTAATCTATGAGATGATACCCATGGAACTCAGGAGAGTTTGTATTATGGCCAGATAATGGAATGCATTACTATGGCATCAAAACTAACCTTACACATACACACACACATTAGCTGACACACCTATATCGTTCACAGCATGAATGGTGTGGTCAAATGGCTCCAGTGGTCAAGGGAACAGTCCACTCTTCCTTAGGACCCGTGCTTGGTTCACAGAAACTACACAGCAGCTGACAGCCATCTGTATCTGCAAATCCAGGTTCTCTGAAGGCTTCCTATGTCTTTCAACATGCGTCACACATGAGCGTGATACACAGAAATAAGATGGAAGCATTGCCACAATCATGGGATAGCTGCCAAGGAGGGCTGCTAACAGGGCGTACTTACAGCCCAAAAGAGAAAAGTGCCTTGCACCGAAGCTCTATGTAGATGCTGGGAACAAAGCCCAAGTCCTCAGTTCTGCTGGAGGAGCCAGTATTAACCAGTCACCTACCATTTTTTTCCAGCCACAGACCCTGCCCTCTGGAAGCACAGAATAAAACGTACTCATTATGGAACCATGTTGATGGGACACTGCCAAATAAGACTTTACTTCAATTAAATTTTGAGGGGCTATACCTGCAGGTACCTATACGTTTGTCTGGAACCACATGTTTCTACACATTCCTGGACTAATGAAATAGATAATAGTTGTTAAGATATCCCCAATACTGAGAATGCAGGCATAACAACAACGATTATGTTAGACATAATAATCCAATTAAAAGATACTATCCATATGGAGATCAAAGGGAAATACCTTACTCATAAAGTTAGTAATCATATCACACGTCATTTCCAAAAACTAATCTGAAATTCTAATTGCATTAGGCTTCCAACTGAGCAACAGCAGCAGTACAGAAGGAACAGCAGTCGCCTAAACAGCCAATGAGAAGAACCGACTGCCATGGAAAGTGACAAGTCTCCTTGTGTATCAGGAGGTGCCTGCAGGTGCATTTTGCACGTTCGGGAGCTGGTTGTTGGGAAGGGAGAAACGAGTCTGGTGGGAGCTCATATATACTTTCATGATTTGTGAATGGGGCCACTGTGCATCTTTGGGGAAGTGAAGATGGAATGTGACACGGCACCCCCACCTTTCTCAGGATCCAAGAAGCTGAACCCGTTTACGTTTCACTTATGCAACCAAAGCTCCAGACCATATTTTTGATGTTCCCAACTCAACACCACAATACATGATCAAAGGAATAAATCTTGAGTGGAAATATGTACTTGTAAAGTACATAGCATTAATAAGAGATAACATAACTAACACTTTAAGGTGTATTTGTCCTATCTAAAGAGCTATATGAGATCTCAGTTCATTGACGTCTTACTGTAATAGAGCTTTCAATGGAGTAAACTTTCAGAATTCACATTCCTATCATGAGACCAACCTGTCATCCTCAAGTGAAATTCCCTGTAAAGTCAGAGAAAGGACTTGCACCCCAATAAAGGCTTATCATTTACCTAGGAGTATAATAATAGAGGCCATGACAGAGAGGAGACACCTAGGAGCACTGATTGTTTCTTCTTCTTCATGTTATAGACACATGGACACATGATTCACAGCAACAAAATATTAAATGTATTTTAGATTTTAAATATGATTGGGTGGGAACAATGACTTTGGGGGGAAAACTTTGAAGTAATTGACTCCGGAATTTTTAGCCTAAACATTGAGTCATGACATGCTATATTGGCCTCGGTACATTCTTATCAATGAAGACACAGAAATTTAATCTGGAAAACGGTTTGCAGCTGGGCATGTGTGGCCCAGGAATCTACTCTCTGCACCCACGAATCAAATATATGTGGATATCTATGATGTTAGGGAGGCCTGATGAACAGAAAACTGGGGGACATGCTCACCATATAGGTTGGGGAGAAAAAAAAGAAAAACAGACAATAAAAACAGACACAACTTGGAAATTTACTGTTCTTCTGGTCTGTCAGAAAACAATTCATTTTCAAAATTCCATAATGTGTATCAAGGTGAAGCCTTGACATCATAGACATTTGGACTGTAAACTGAGGGCCCTCATGACCCTTTCCTTATCCAGTTGGTTTTGGGAACTGTTTCTAACAGAATCAAGAAAAAACTTTAAGTTAAGCACAGATCAACATTCAAAAATACTCAGACTTTTAAAACAAAACCTACCTGGCATTGGAGGAAACGGTGGTCCCACAAAGTCCCCTGGTGGGAAATACCATCCAGGACCTCCACAGGCGTTTCCCTGGAGGAGGAGGTGGTGGGATCTGGCCTCTTGGATCAACTGTAAAGGCAGGGCCCTCAGGTCCTCTAAGCTCAGAACCAAGTGGAGGAGTCAATTCATGTCCAGCTGCATCATGTGCATCATGGCCAGAGGTGGGGCAAACGTGTCTCCTGGAACAGAGTGACAATATGCTGTCAGTGAGGTAGTTTGCTTCACTATTGCTTTACTGGGAGTGTCAGGCACAGAAGAAAGCATTCCATGACATTCCAGCAAGCCATGTAACAGCCCCAGTTTGCCACATTTGTACAGGTGCTGTCTACTCGCTATCCTAACTAGGGTTACTAGTTCAGCACAAATTGTTAAACATGGCAGTGAAACTCTCCCTAGCTCACCCTCAAACAAACACACAGTTCATGCTGATCTAGATAGACAGACACTTTATGAAACAGATATGCACCAGGAGGTTGGTAGAGACAATGGCCTTGAATACATGAACTCCCATTCAGATATTGGTATAGTTCTGTCAGTATGTGGCTAAATGGTCAATACAGTGGGATCGAAGACTGGAAGCATCTCTAATGGAAAAACCTATCTGGAATCGAAAAATAACGACGGTTTTTATCAGACACACACAAATAGGAAAACTCTTGAGTTGAGCATATTTCCACAATGAACAAAATCAAGGCTGTGTGTTAAAAGTAAAATAGATACATATTAAGATTCCAGTAAGATTTGCAGGACAGAAGTCTGAAAAAGAGCATTACAATTGAACAAATGTTGAATGTAATCTAAAAGTGTTAAAAGTTGAAGTGGGAGATATCAGTGTTTTTTTTTATATCATTGTTTTTCTCTTGGTTTTGTTAGCATTTTTTTTTTTTCATTTCACAGAAAGGGCATTTTTGACTCCATGTATGTCTGCATACTATTTTCACTCACTGTTCTTGAAGGGCAGAATAGGACATCAGATCCCTTGAAATGGAGTTAAGATGGGTGGTGAGCCACCACAGAGTTTCTGGGAATCAAAACCAGGTCCTTCAAAAGAGCAGCGAATGCTTTTAATAGTGTATGCCTTTTCAGTCCTACCAGATTTTCAAGGCACATTCTGTCCATATAGCCCACGCAGGCTTTGAAAATGCCATGCTCCTGCCTGAATCTGCAAAATGCTAGGAACACGTGGGCCATCAATCCCTGGCCCGTGATCTGTATGATTTCACAGAAGGTTACAGGTCAACAATGAGTGGTGATGCTAGGTCTAAGTATACTTAATAAATATCACAACGCACAAGAGCTCAAGTCTTGTTCTAATGAAACCTAGAAACTCCTTGTGGATCCACGGGTAGATGTCAATTTCCACAACTTACCACGGGGTCGTGTTTGGTGGCACTCTTCCCGGACTCCAATGTTGAGTACACTGGCTCACCTAGAAGTTAAACCAGGAAAATTCATGAGTTCTCCCTTTATTTTCAGGAGGTTTCCCAATCCAAATACCACTGACATGTCCCATTCCCCTTGTCGGGATAGAATACAGGGCGACAGGAATACGATAGCAATGCTCATCACGGTGACAAAAGCAGCCTCAGACTTGGGAGAATTTCGATAGAACACATATGGTTTTGAAGTGTGCTGGTGACATGTACAGCTGGCTCTTAGGCAATCTTGCTTATTAGCCTTAAAGAACAACTAGAGATTCAGCATTCACATCCTGTCTGCATGGTATGCCAACCTTTCTTCAGGACTGGACAGGCACTGTTATGGTCGAGAACCCTTACAAGTGACTCAACAAATATATAATGAAAAGTTCAATTTCTTAATATTATTTTTTGTTTATGTCCATTGCATTCATAACTACAAAAGAAACACTCCTTTACTGATTCAGTGTATAATGAGTGACAGTAGCAGGCAACCTGACAGGTTAAATCTACTAAATATAAATGATGGAATAAGATAATTTATTAAGAACAAGAAAACAAATTATTTTACAGGTAGTCGTTTAAATATCCACTGGCATCGGCCGGCTTCATATCGTTGTAGGAAACAGGATGGATATAAATGGACTGTAATCTATGAGATGATACCCATGGAACTCAGGAGAGTTTGTATTATGGCCAGATAATGGAATGCATTACTATGGCATCAAAACTAACCTTACACATACACACACACATTAGCTGACACACCTATATCGTTCACAGCATGAATGGTGTGGTCAAATGGCTCCAGTGGTCAAGGGAACAGTCCACTCTTCCTTAGGACCCGTGCTTGGTTCACAGAAACTACACAGCAGCTGACAGCCATCTGTATCAGCAAATCCATGTTCTCTGAAGGCTTCCTATGTCTTTCACATGCATCACACATGAGCGTGATACACAGAAATAAGATGGAAGCATTGCCACTATCATGGGATAGCTGCCAAGGAGGGCTGCTAACAGGGCATACTCACAGCCCAAAAGAGAAAAGTGCCTTGCACCGAAGCTCTATGTAGATGCTGGGAACAAAGCCCAAGTCCTCAGTTCTGCTGGAGGAGCCAGTATTAACCAGTCACATACCATTTTTTCCAGCCACAGACCCTGCCCTCTGGAAGCACAGAATAAAACGTACTCATTATGGAACCATGTTGATGGGACACTGGGGGGGTTTATTATAACACTGGCGGGGTTTTTTATTAATATTGCCAAAAAAGACTTTACTTCAATTAAAATTTGAGGGACTATACCTGCAGGTACCTATACGTTTGTCTGGAGCCAGATGTTTCTACACATTCCTGGACTAATGAAATAGATAGTAGTGGTTAAGATATCCCCAATACTGAGAATGCAGGCATAACAACAACGATTATATTAGACATAATAATCCAATTAAAAGATACTATCCATATGGAGATCAAAGGGAAATACCTTACTCATGAGGTTAGTAATCACATCACACTTCCTTTCCAAAAACTAATCTGAAATTCTAATTGCATTAGGCTTTCAACTGAGCAACAGCAGCAGTACAGAAGGAACAGCAGTTGCCTAAACAACCAATGAGAAGAACCGACTGCCATGGCAAGTGCCAGTTCTCCTTGTGTTTCTGGAGGTTCCCTGCAGGTGCAGTTTGCACGTTCGAGAGCTGGTTGTTGGGAAGGGGGAATCGAGTCTGGTGGGGGCTCATATATGCTTTCATGATATGTGAGTGGGGCCACTGTGCCCTGCCTTTGGGGAAGTTAAGTTGGAATGCGACTCGGCACTTTCCACGTTTCTCAGGATCCAAGATTTAGGAGTAGGAGAGTGAAGCTGAACCCGTTTACGTTAAACTTTATGCAACCAAAGCTCCAGACCCTATTTTTGACCTGCCCAACTCAACACCACAATACATGATCAAAGGAATAAATCTTGAGTGGAAATATGTACTTGTAAAGGTCAGGGTATTTGTCCTATCTAAAGAGCTATATGTGATCTCAGTGCATTGACGTCTTACTGTAAAAGACCTTTTCCATGGAGTAAACTTTGAGAATTCACATTCCTATCATGAGACCAACCTGTCATCCTCAACGTGAAATATCCTGTAAAGTCAGAGAAAGGACTTGCACCCTAAAAAAGGCATATCATTCACCTAAGAGTATAATAATAGAGGCCATGGCAGAGAGGAGACACCTGGGAGCACTGATTGGTTCTTCTTCTTCATGTTATAGACACATGGACACATGATTCACAGCAACAAAATATTATATGTATTTTAAATTTTAAATATGGTTGGATGGGAACAATGACTTTGGGGGAAAACTTTGAAGTAATTGACTCCGGAATTTTCAGCCAAAACAATGAGTCATTACAGGCTATATTGGCCTTGGTACATTCTTATCAATGAAGACACAGAAATTTAATCTGAAAACGGTTTGCAGCTGGGCATGTGTGGCCCAGGAATCTACTCTCCGCACCCAGGAATCAAATATATGTGGATATCTATGATTTTAGGGAGGCCTGATGAACAGAAAATTGGGGGGAAAGGCTCACCATATAGGGTGGGGAAGAAAAAAAAAAAGGAAAACAGACAATAAAAACAGACACAACTTGGAAATTTACAATTCTTCTGGCCTGTCAGGACACAATTCATTTTCAAAATTCCATAATGTGTATCAAGGTGAAGCCTTGACATCATAGACATTTGGACTGTAATCTGAGGGCCCTCATGACCCTTTCCTTATCCAGTTGGTGTTGGGAACTGTTTCTAACAGAATCAAGAAACAAACTTTAAGTTAAGCACAGATCAAAATTCAAAAAATACTCAGACTTTTAAAACAAAACCTACCTGGCATTGGAGGAAACGGTGGTCCCACAAAGTCCCCTGGTGGGACATACCATCCAGAACCTCCACAGACGTTTCCTTGAGGAGGAGGTGGTGGGATCTGGCCTCTTGGATCAACTATAAAGGCAGGGCCCTCAGGTCCTCTAAGCTCAGAAACCAAGTGGAGGAGTCAATTCATGTCCAGCTGCATCATGTGCATCATGGCCAGAGGTGGGCAAAAGTGTCTCCTGGAACAGAGTGACAATATGCAGTCAGTGAGGTAGTTTGCTTCACTATTCTTTTACCGGGATTGTCATGCACAGAAGAAAGCATTCCATGACATTCCAGCAAGCCATGTAACAGCCCCAGTTTGCCACATGTGTACAGCTGCCGCCTACTCGCTATCCTAACTAGGGTTACTAGTTCAGCACAAATCGTTAAAACATGGCAGTGACACTCTCCCTAGCTCACCCTCAAACAAACACACAGTTCATGCTGATCTAGATAGACAGACACTTTATGAAACAGACATGCACCAGGAGGTAGTTAGAGACAATGGCCTTGAATACATGAACTCCCATTCAGATATTGGTATAGTTCTGTCAGTATGTGGCCACATGGTCAATACAGTGGGATCGAAGACTGGAAGCATCTCTAATGGAAAAACCTATCTGGAATCGAAAAATAATGACGGTTTTTATCAGACACACACAAATAGGAAAACTCTTGAGTTGAGCATATTTCCACAATGAACAAAATCAAGGCTGTGTGTTAAAAGTAAAATAGATACATATTAAGATTCCAGTAAGATTTGCAGGACAGAAGTCTGAAAAAGAGCATTACAGTTGAACAAATGTTGAATGTCATCTAAAAGTGTTAAAAGTTGAAGTGGGAGATATCAGTGTTTTTTTTTTTTTCATTATTATTTTTCTCTTTGTTTTTGTTAGCATTTTTTTTTTCATTTCACAGAAAGGGCATTTTTGACTCCATGTATGTCTGCATACTATTTTCACTCACTGTTCTTGAAGGGCAGAATAGGACATCAGATCCCTTGAAATGGAGTTAAGATGGGTGGTGAGCCACCACAGAGTTTCTGGGAATCAAAACCAGGTCCTTCAAAAGAGCAGCGAATGCTTTCAATAGTGTATGCCTTTTCAGTCCTACCAGGTTTTCAAGGCACATTCTGTCCATATAGCCCACGCAGGCTTTGAAAATGCCATGCTCCTGCCTGAATCTGCAAAATGCTAGGAACACGTGGGCCATCAATCCCTGGCCCGTGATCTGTAGATTTCACAGAAGGTTACAGGTCAACAATGAGTGGTGATGCTAGGTCTAAGTATACTTAATAAATATCACAACGCACAAGAGCTCAAGTCTTGTTCTAATGAAACCTAGAAACTCCTTGTGGATCCACGGGTAGATGTCAATTTCCACAACTTACCACGGGGTCGTGTTTGGTGGCACTCTTCCCGGACTCCAATGTTGAGTACACTGGCTCACCTAGAAGTTAAACCAGGAAAATTCATGAGTTCTCCCTTTATTTTCAGGAGGTTTCCCAATCCAAATACCACTGACATGTCCCATTCCCCTTGTCGGGATAGAATACAGGGCGACAGGAATACGATAGCAATGCTCATCACGGTGACAAAAGCAGCCTCAGACTTGGGAGAATTTCGATAGAACACATATGGTTTTGAAGTGTGCTGGTGACATGTACAGCTGGCTCTTAGGCAATCTTGCTTATTAGCCTTAAAGAACAACTAGAGATTCAGCATTCACATCCTGTCTGCATGGTATGCCAACCTTTCCTTCAGGACTGGACAGGCACTGTTATGGTCGAGAACCCTTACAAGTGACTCAACAAACATATAATGAAAAGTTCAATTTCTTAATATTATTTTTTGTTTATGTCCATTGCATTTATAACTACAACAGAAACACTCCTTTACTGATTCAGTGTATAATGAGTGACAGTAGCAGGCAACCTGACAGGTTAAATCTACTAAATATAAATGATGGAATAAGATAATTTATTAAGAACAAGAAAACAAATTATTTTACAGGTAGTCGTTTAAATATCCACTGGCATCGGCCGGCTTCATATCGTTGTAGGAAACAGGATGGATATAAATGGACTGTAATCTATGAGATGATACCCATGGAACTCAGGAGAGTTTGTATTATGGCCAGATAATGGAATGCATTACTATGGCATCAAAACTAACCTTACACATACACACACACATTAGCTGACACACCTATATCGTTCACAGCATGAATGGTGTGGTCAAATGGCTCCAGTGGTCAAGGGAACAGTCCACTCTTCCTTAGGACCCGTGCTTGGTTCACAGAAACTACACAGCAGCTGACAGCCATCTGTATCTGCAAATCCAGGTTCTCTGAAGGTTTCTTATGTCCTTCACATGCGTCACACATGAGCGTGATACACAGAAATAAGATGGAAGCATTGCCACAATCATGGGATAGCTGCCAAGGAGGGCTGCTAACAGGGCGTACTTACAGCCCAAAAGAGAAAAGTGCCTTGCACCGAAGCTCTATGTAGATGCTGGGAACAAAGCCCAAGTCCTCAGTTCTGCTGGCGGAGCCAGTATTAACCAGTCACCTACCATTTTTTTCCAGCCACAGACCCTGCCCTCTGGAAGCACAGAATAAAACGTACTCATTATGGAACCATGTTGATGGGACACTGCCAAATAAGACTTTACTTCAATTAAATTTTGAGGGGCTATACCTGCAGGTACCTATACGTTTGTCTGGAACCACATGTTTCTACACATTCCTGGACTAATGAAATAGATAATAGTTGTGAAGATATCCCCAATACTGAGAATGCAGGCATAACAACAAC